>NC_068981.1:99182731-99183839 GCF_001194135.2 Octopus bimaculoides | reverse complement strand
AGGGAGGGAGGGAGAAAGAGAAAGTGAGAGAGAGAGAGAGAGAAATGGAGGGAGGGAGAAAGAGAAAGTGAGAAAGTGAGAGAGAGAGAGAGACGAAGTTGCCATTCGATTGAAGACCATCACCTAAATGCTTACAACAAAGTGTACTTTGTTAAAGACACCCATGGACAGGTGGTAGCGTTAAACTGAGCGAATATTAAATCTACGCCCTGGGAACAAGAACGATACATCCGACAGATTTCCACACGATAGTGTCTGTGTACCAAATTTCATCCCCAACGATTTTACCAATACCAAGCTAATAAGTAGCGGGACAACTGTATCGACTCTGTGAAGGCACATGGCTCAGTGGTTAGAGCATCGGGCTCACAGTCATGAGGTAGTGAGTTCGATTCGATTCTCGGACCGGACTGTGTGTTGCGTTCTTGAGCAAGACACTTTATTTCACATTGCTCCAGTTCACTCATCTGTAGAAATGAGTTGTGACGTCACTGGTATCAAGCTGTATCAGTTTTTGTCTTTCCCTTGGTGACGTGGAGAAGGGAGGCTGATATGCATGGGTGACTGCTGGTCTCTTGCCCGGACTTGTGCCTCGGAGGGTACTTTCAAGGTACAATCCCATGATCATTTATGACCGAAGGGGATCTTTGCCTTCTATATCGATTCTAGTCTATATGGTTGCTTCCAGTTATTTCATTCCAGTACTTATGAAATAGTTCATCGTGCACTACGTAGCGCTTACTGAAAAGTCGAAACTAAGGTATAGCTGTTTTATTAATAAATATAATTTTGACCCCACTGTAAAGAGTAAGCAAAGTGGAATGATCACAAGTTTGTCGTGATCACACCAGTTTCTTGTTTTGTTAAATCTTCATCAGAGAAAGAAAACCTGTCTTCTGTGTGATGTACTATGAATAAATGATTGAATAATTGAATAAATGAATTAGATAGCTAATTAGCCAACGCTGTAGGCGCATGCACAATTATAAAAGTTAGAGTAGCAAGTTTAGAACTGTCCAAGTTCGTATCCCATGGATATATATATATATATATATATATATTATTATTATTATTATTATTATTATTAAGGTGACTAGTCGCAATTTAT
>NC_068981.1:99180919-99182220 GCF_001194135.2 Octopus bimaculoides | reverse complement strand
AATAAGAATAAAGAATATATTTCTAAAATGAATGCTTACTTTCTAAGGAGGTGAGTTGGCAGAAACGTTAACTCTCCGGGAGAAATGCTTAACGGTAATCCATCTGTCTTTACGTTTTGATTTCAAATTTCGCCGAGGTTGACTTTGACGTACAGGTTATTTAATTAATTTTTTTTAACTAAACATTTTCAAACTTCCGATACTGGTAGAATGTGTCACGTAGAACAGGGTTTACTCTTAACGTTTTTGACAAAATTTTGTATTTTAGAAGTTATTTCGTCAGAAGTTACAGAGTGACAATGAACAAATTCGTGTTTGATAAGTGCCAATACATGAACTCTCAGCTTTTAACTTACTCTCCAACTTATGCCGATGATATATATATCCATATTACATTTTTGTGTAAAAATATCTCATCACGCAATCGAACCAATGAAAGAGCTTCTACCTGGTCGCTCGACACGCTAAAAGTAGCAGCCAAAGTATCCCTCTACCTAAATCACACGCCCATTGTATATACTGTCCTAGATTATCCTTAAAAAGACGATTTGCTGAAGGCTGGAAAGTCTTTGATGATAAGTTTGCAGTATCAGGGTTGATTTGAGACTAAATAACAACATTATGGTCATTTTCTATATTAACACCCGCACGATTTTCACTAAGAAAAACAAAAACAACAAAAAATTTGATTTTTTGTGTGGAATCAAGTACCCTGACCTCCTAATATGCTGCAAATCCTTTATTTTGGTTCGGAAAAAATGAGGTGGGGATTCCCCCCCACCAATCCCGGAATCATTGGAAATTTTTTTTCCTTGAATGAATTTCTGTGACCTAATATTGCAAAATTAGGTTACTTAAGGCGAGCCTGGTGACTGATGGTTTTAGGGTTTTGTTGTTTGTAACTTTTCAACCAACAACATGGTAAAAATCTCTGCCATTAATTTGGTATGGATGGGTAATATCAAATAATTCAATGACAACATATATTTAAATTAAACAAAGGAGTGGCTATGTGGTAAGTAGCTTGCTGACGAACCACATGGTTCCGGGTTCAGTCCCACTGCGTGGAACCTTGGGCAAGTGTCTTCTACTATAGCCTCGGGCCGACCAAAGCCTTGTGAGTGGATTTGGTAGACGGACACTGAAAGAAGCCCGTCGTATATATGTATATATGTGTAAGTGTGTGTGTATGTTTGTGTGTCTGTGTTTGTCCCCTCTGCATCGCTTGACAACTGATGCTGGTGTGTTTATGTCCCCGTAACTTAGCGGTTCGACAAAAGAGACCGATAGAATAAGTACTA
>NC_068981.1:99179384-99180755 GCF_001194135.2 Octopus bimaculoides | reverse complement strand
ACTTCTAGTAAAGTAAAGAATAAGAAACTGTTTACTTAAAATATTGCAGCTAAAATTAAAATTTGAATATTAAAACTTATTTTATTATAGTTCACAAATAACACTATACTTATTTAAGCAGAATTTGGCTAATTTACTACCTTAAATACAGAAAAAAAGTGCCTAATTAGACAAACTTACAAATTAGCTGAACAGTTTTATACAATAAATTTAAAAGATGAGAACTGTAAAGAGTGATAAATTAGAAGAACTGGCATTCTTTGCTGCAATATTTTAAGTAAAAATTTTCTTATTCTTTACTTTACTAGAGTGCGTTTTTATGCTTGTCCTATACTTTTATGCTTGTCCTATAATTTTACAGGTGTAATAACTTGTGCTGTACTTTTCCATGTTAATAATCTTAAGAATATGACTTTTCATGCTCGCATTTTTCCATGTAATATATAAATCAGTAGGAAATGATTTCAGGAAAATTTGGCTGTTCTGTCCAACATGTGTAGTTAAAATGTAGAGTTCTCTTGTATTGGATCATGCTTACATATATGAATTCCTAAGAGAATACAGTGTGACTTGAGGCAAGCTGAGGCGCCTTCGTTTTTGTAATTCTTTTCCCATTTATTAACGACATATATAACACATCATCAACACCTGAAGATAGAAGAGCAAAACATAAATGTAGTATTTTTCTTTTGTACGGGTGGCTGTGTGGTTAAGAAGCTCATCTTGCATCCACGTGGTTTCAAGTTCAGTCCCACTGCACGGCATCTAGGTCAAGTGGCTTCTATATAGCTCCATCAATGCCTTGTGAGTGATATTGGGCTGACCAAAAAGTTCGTTGACTTTTTTAAGGGAAAATAAGACACAAGTTTTAAACATAAAGCGATTTATTCATTTATTCACTTAATGATAAAATTGCCGTTTAGTTTCAATATCTTCTGCCACCTTGTGACCAGATCTATTGCTCCCTGCTCAAATAATTTCCTGTCTCTACTGGTGATGGACTCTTCCAGGTGAATGTTTACACACTCTTCAGAGCTGATGATCTGTTCATTCAATGAATATTGAAGAGAGCGAAACAGGTGGCAATCTGAAGGCGCAAGGTCGTGCGAATGTAGAAGGTGAGACAAGACTTACCAACTAAGCCCCAGTAACGTTTGCCGCATTTCCAAAGAAGTTCAAAACATCGAAATTCAATCTGTTTTAAAAAGTTGCCATAGGAGAATGCCATAAAACTGTATACAGACCAACATCATTACTCTCCTTCTCGCTCGACGACTTTACCTCTCTCCATTTTTGACTGTCTGTCTGTCTGTCTCTCTCCGTCTCTGTCTGTCTGTCTGTCTGTCTGTCTCTCTCTCTCTCTCTCTCTCT
>NC_068981.1:99169215-99179374 GCF_001194135.2 Octopus bimaculoides | reverse complement strand
TCTCTCTCTCTCGACATATATCACTTTCTGTTTATTTTATAGTTCTTTTTTTACCTTCTATATTTCTCTTCACACCTTTCCTCGGTTCTCCTTCTCTCACACGTCTCTATTATTCCTATCACTTTTCTTTCCTTTTTCTTCTCCACGTCGCTATACCACCTTCGTTCATTATTCCATTATTTATTCCATTATCTCCTTCAATCCTCTCACCTCTTTTCTCACCCTTTGTGGTTTTTCTTACATCCATCTACCTCAGCAGTCACTCCCTCATCTCTCCATTTTCTGAAGTACCATTAGTTTCTGTCTATGGCACAGACTGGAAAACCAGTTGATCATAGAAATAGTTAACTGTATAATTATACCTGTCAACATATACAAATACTACTACTACTACTACTACTACTACTACTACAACCAACACCAACACCAACACCACCACCACCACCACCACTACTACTACTACTACTACTACTACTACTAATAATAATAATAATAATAATAATAATAATAATAATAATAATAATAATAATAAAATAAATACGAGAATGAAAAAACAAAATCAACTGATTTGACCACAAAGCCAGCTGAATTTAAAATTAAGTATGCTGTTCAACAAATGCAAAAATAATTCAACGAAAACAATATAAAAAATACATAATCTTCAGCTCTCTAATAAATATCTTAAAATGGCAGGGATTAATGGCTTCTTTCTTAACTAGAACCACCTCCGTTTTCGCTCATAACTTTTAGAGGTCTGAAGGTTCAGCAACGCACCACTAACAGCTCAGGCAAATAATGTGCATTCTAGCAATCTCCAAATAACAAACGGGACTATATATATATATATGTGTGTGTGTGTGTGTGTGTGTGTGTGTGTGTGTGTTTGTATATATATATATACACATATATAGGTATATATGTGCGCGCTTATCTATTTATTCACATATAAACGAATACATATGCATAAAAGCGCACTCACAAATTCAAACACGTTTATAACATTCTCAGTCTTTGATATGTTGAAATAGAAGCTTACGTATCGGTCTCTTCTATCAACGAAATAAATATCTAGAAGTTCGCCCTAGAATAAAATTACAAGCAACATTTGACAATTCAGTGATACTAAAAAAACAAAACAAAAACAAAAGAACAATTTACAAATCAAAACAATTTCCCATTCCAACCTGCTTGAAATCTAAATTGAAATCTAAATTAAAACGGTGTCCTTCATGACCAAGACCTATTTTATTGTTGCCGTTTTGCTTCAAATTTCAAGACTATGGATGTTTTCATTGAATTTAGTTTCTCGACATCCGTCATTCTGTCATATCTGCACCATGACATCCATCACTCTGTCATATTTGCACCATATCGCCGTTTTTCGGCCCGATGCCTGGTTGCGTCCCGTGATCGTAACTTCGGTTGTTTGTATTAGCCCTAGAATTTTCAACAGTTGTGTGCGGTGAAATATTTTCATAATTTTTCTTTTTATCTAACAATGTAACAAATTGTTTTCATGTAACTCTCTTGAATTTTCTATTGTTTGAAAGAGGATACATAATCTCAAAAAGAAACCTTATCTTCTTACAAAAAGCAACAATAAATTACTCACGGCTATTGAATGTACTCGCAGCAAGAGCACGCATGGCCTGATGTTCCACCAGACCAACACGAAATAAGTGGAGACAGTGCAAGTGCTACAGTGCATAGGAACCAACTTTGACGAGAACATGAGAAGCCAGGCTCGGAGTCAACCTGTAGTTTCCAGAACATCCAGTTGTCGCAAGCACCGGGCCCACACGCAACATCCACAGGTGAAATGGCTTCAAGATAACAATTAGGAATAGAACCATTTTAATAAAGACGTTGACTCCATCTTGGAAGTAATGGATATGAGTGATGCCGATCGCCGTTTCCAGATGATGATCGCTTTCATCATTAGTTTAATAGCTGAAACATTGGAAGAGAAGAAAGCAATGACAACTACTTATATCATGCGTAATGGGACCATTAAAATCGACCAGCGAAGTTAGGAGATGAAAAGCTTGAAGTGAAAGTTCAAGGAGACGACGAGGTTGAAGGTGAGGAGACCTCTTATGGATCTGCTGCGTAACCTGTGCGAGAAACTCGAGAATTTGCGGAGTGTTGAGTAGCAAAAGAAACGGTAGAAGAAGAGGGCCATGAAGGGAGCTGCTTTCTAGCAAACCTATATAGGTTTACAAAGCGACTGTCGGTATAGAAGTGCAGCAGCCAACTCACCTGCTTCAAAAGTAAGATCGACAGTCAGTTCACATTTACCTTTGCAGATAAATCCAGAGACCAAACCTAAGCCATTGCAAGTCCTTGATCAATGTCAAAGTTCAGGTTATGAAATTTTGCATTCTACCGCAAAGGCAAATTCCTGTCGTAGTCCAGTAATCTGGCTGGCTCGCTTCTCTTCAAACGAGTGTCGTACCGCATCCGGATTTAGCAACTCCGACCTTTTCTTGCACCTCGTCATAGAGACCATCTATACCTTAGCTGTGACTCTGAGGTATCGACGGCCTTTACTGTTATCAATATCCATGATGTTCTGATTTCGATATCACCGTGAATGAGAGAAAGAGAAAGAGAGAGAGAGAGAGAGAGAGAGAGAGAGAGAGAGAGAAAGAAAGAGTGTGAGTGAGGAAGAGAGAAAGTGGGAAGGAGGGAGAGAAAAAAGGAAGGGAGGGAAAGAGAGACTTTTGGGTCACAAAACTCGGTGTTGAAAATCTATCATCATCAAAGATCATCATAATTTCTTCTATCAGGCTGAAGATAGGGAGCCTCAACTCATTTTTCTGCCCATACTGGACGGTGCTGCTCTGCCTCGAATTAGTATCATTCATTTCTGAATATTTACTGAAACTACGTTTTTGAAATTTACCTTATTAAACTGAAAGTTTCAAGCTTACTAATGAGATGTTACTGAGCTTTCCCCCACCCCATTGTCAACGTTATTTCTATGTTCTCTTCCTCCATCATCTATCCGTAGCAAAGAGACCCAACAACAAAATATATCAGTTCGTCTAACTATATAAATATAGTAATAAAAGCAAAGCATCTCTCTTGTTATTTAGCAACGCGTTTGTCCCGATCGAGTACAACCGTGATTAAAAGTATATATTCAACCAAAGTGTCGAAGACTAAATGTTCTTCCACCATCTTTTAATGGTGCGGTATAAATTGAAAAAAAATATCAGAAAGAAAGAAAGAAAGAAAGAAAAATTCGCTGCTATTTCTAACAGGTTGAACGACCAGTTACAGGCTGCATCGAAACAGCGATAGTTCTATAAAAACTGACAAGTATCTTCTGGTGTTGAATTCAGTTTCTGTGAAATACAATGCCATTTCTCCAAATTCATTTGTTCGGGGTACGACAGATGAAGGCAATTCCTTTTCAGAGATGCTCCAATTGGATATAAGAACTGACTACATAATCTCCGATCTCGTTAGAAGCATCTCAACTGATAACAGGAAAAAAAAAAAAAAAAAAAAAAAAAAAAAAAAAAAAAAAAAAAAAGGAAAGAAGATTGTACTTTATCGACATACCCAAATATTTCACACCTGCAAGGAATATACTCAACAGGTATCTTCCCCCACTCATAATTTAGATGGAAACTAAGTTAATCTGTACTTTCTTTTCTGCTTTATTTTCATTTTTGTACTCTTAACGTTTAGTAAAAGATATGCGCGATAGTGAACCAGGGTCGACTTAAACATTGCTTCATAAATGGTGTTTATGAATAGTACAGAAAATATTGTAATTGAAAAGATAGAAATACTGTAAATATATATTAATTGTACACCATCTATATAAGCGACAGTGTCAATGTTGTTATAGAAAAAGGTAGAAATATTGTAAATATATATTAATTGCACTCTGTCTATATAAATAAGATACTGTATGGCCAATTCTTGATAATGTCTAACTCTTGAAAAAATAATTGGTTTACAGGCTTAAATACACAGATTTGTTAGAGTGTGTGTGTGTGTGTTTGTGTGTGTAAGCGTGGAAATAATCTTGAAATCATTATAAAGCTACATTCCTGTGTAACTTTGTTTATTTAATTAAATTCCAGCTATACAAAAATAGCATCTCACGCACAGACATAGGTATTTACGTACATCTCGATACAAAAATTCCCACCTCTTTCGCTTAGATCCACATTATATGAAAATTATAATTATGAATTCCCAGTTCTCCCCAAATAACTTTAACAAGAACAATCCCAGCCAATCTCAGGTTATGGGCTATTTTTTTTTTTATCTGCTATCCTTTACTTGTTTCAGTCATTGGACTACGGTTATACTGGGTCACCGCTTTGAGAAAAGGTCTCCTTCAGTAGTATTTGAACTCAGCGAGTAGAAGGTGAACAGATATACTGCAAGCTATACTCTATCGACTCTGCAAAACTGACCATTGACTTGAATCCTTTTCCTTGAAAAAAGCTGTGGAAACGTTGATAGGTTTTTAACTATGTGAGAGAAGCCTATATTTTAGGGATTAAATGAAAAATGACAAACATGACATGCATGCTTGAATCTGTCATCACTGTCTTGATTAGCATTCCATAGATGACACGAAGTCACACCAAAGCCTCCATATGTAGCAGAGTGAGTTGGAAAATTATCAATAGACATTATCATTGCAATTAGTAGACAAAATCTCTCTCTCAGGCTATATAAATTCTAAAAACAAGTAAGGTAGATAATTCCAATATCATCAATTAATCTAAATTTTTGGAAAATAAAGACATTGCAGTTGAACTGGAAAACTTCAATTCAGTGACATTACCATTACAATTAGACGTCAAAATCTCCCTTAATGGATATTTAAATTCTAAAAACGACAAACAATATGGACAGCTCCAATATCATTAATTAATCCGAACTTTTAGAAAATATAGACAATGGAGTTAGGAGTGGGCCTTGCCTTTAAATTCAACTGATTCAGATTTCATCAATGAAGTCTCTTCCCCTGTCGTTTCAATACTTTCCCTAAAATTTCTGTTACCAACACAGAATTTTAAAATCCATTCTGAAAATACAGTCTACCAAATTTCCACACACCTCCAATCTCTCTTCTCTCTGATTGTTTTCCAGCCTAAACCTAACAAAACGTTTGAACATTTCTTATCGGTCTGTCTGTTTAACAGTCTCTCTACCTGTCTATTTGTCTGTCTGTCTTTCTGTCTCTCTGTCTATCGGTTTATCTGTCTGTCTATCGGTCGGTCTGTCTGTCGATCGGTCGGTCTGTCTGTCTATCAGCCTCTCTCTCTCTCTCTCTCTCTCTCTCTCTCTCTCTCTTTCTCGCTTTCTCAATCTTATCTTTCTCTCTCTTTCTCCCTTTCTCTTTTTCTCTCTCTTTCTTAACCACTTTCTCTCTCTCTTTGACTTTTTCTTTCTCTCTTTGTCTCTTTCACTTTGTCTTTCTCTTTCTTTATCCCCCCTCTCTTTTTCTCTCCTACCTTCATTCCTTCACTCCTCCTTTCTCCCCCTCTCTCTCCTTCTCTTACCCCCACCCCCTAACCATTCCTCTCATTTTCTTCCCATCTGCTCTTCTCTTACCCTATCTCAATCTCTCCGATTACTTCACACAATATCTCTTCTCAAAACACTCATCAACCAATGAACTAACTGCCAGATATTCGCAGTAGCCATCAACTAACAACTCAACTCATCCCGCCGGCTAACCATGTCTTCTATCAGTAACATGTTATTGTATTACGTTACCAAATATAATATAAACTTTCATATGAAAACACTGATAGATTACACTATCATATATTATATAGGAAGATGGCGTATCAAAGCATACTGCACACACATACATATACATTTGTATGTACCTGTATGTATATATGTGTGTGTGTGAGTGTGTGCGTGCACGCACGTACGCACAAACACATATGCGTGTATGTATGTGCACACACACACAGACTCACACGTATGTGTATCTATCTATCTATCTATCTATCTATCTATCTATCTATCTATCTATGTCAGTCTGTCTGTCTGTTTTTCTGTCTGTCTGCTTGTCTGTCTGTCTGACTGTCTGTCTCTGTCTCTGTCTCTCTCTCTCTGTGTCTCTCTGTCTCTCTGTCTCTCTCTCTGTCTCTCTCTCTCTCTCTCTCTATATATATATATATATATATATATGGGAGAATATACAAATAATAACAACAGACGAGGACAGGTGGTGTAAATAACAAAAGGATATATTAGTATGACGCTCGGGAATACGGAAAGTCTTTGACGTTTCGAGCTACGCTCTTCAACAGAAAGAATACGGAGACAAGGAGAAAAACACGGAGAAAAAAAATTGAATAGTGTTCAGTCAACGGTCAATCATAATATATATATATATGCATATGTATAATATATATAGATCAAAACAGTTTGATTCAGAATCTTTGATACTCTGAGTTTCAAGCACGTGGCTAGTTTTCGGCCATTGGAGTCTGAATGAGAGTTCGATAGAAAAAAGTCAATGTTTATTACTGGACGTTAGCCAGCGATTGGTCGAAAAAGGTCACAAACTCTCATTCAGTCTCCAATGGCCAAAGACTAGCCACATACTTGAAACTCAGAGTACCAAGGATACTGAATCAAACTGATTTGATCTATACATGTAACTCCCAATAAATGTGTTGAGTGCCCTTCTGTCGTTTGCTTACTCACTCGTATGTATAACACACACATACATACATTCATACATACATACATACATACATACATACATACATACATACATATACACACACATACACTCACACACATATATAGATATAGATATGATACGCACATACGCATACTTTCTTTCGTACTTTACCTCGTACCTCTTCACACACACAAACACCTTCCTCTTTTGTTCATTCATACATCTTTACAGAGCTTGAGAATGAAATAGAAGCTGTTTTTACATAACATATGACGTAGACATACACCCACCACATTGACTTCGTGCATCAACATATCTAACCACAAACTCTTAACACATCACGGGTCAAACAAGAAAATTGCTACATGATCATCCGACCTGCTAGAAACACGATAGATAATTTAGTCCGAGGAACTTTGTACTAAAGAAAAACACGATATGGTTATAGAATAACTTTGATCATGGATCTGCTCGTCCAAGTCTGGTCTGTAGCTAATGAACAACAACAATAGCTTAACACATAGTAGGCAAAGCAAACACTGGGGCCTATACATGGTTGCTTGGTCTGTTAGAAATAGCAACCAAATCACGCTCAAATCACGTCGCACCATCATAGAATAGAAAGACATATTTAGATAATGTAGATGGGGTGGCCACGGCTGGAACATCTATGCTCATAAATATACTTGACCAGTGCTTACCTGGGGCTATACAACAACACATCATTGTTTTCTGTACCGAAAGCTTACCTTACTGTAGACGATTAATGAATATTTGTGCCATTTGAAGACCTGTGAATTACGGTAACAACAACATGCGACACAAAATACCTTGTAGTATGTAGCTATGTTCCTTCATAATCTATATTCAAGTACCATCGAGGTTGACATTGTATTTCATTTCCTCACAAATATAGTAAGAAAGTATCAGCAACTCGGCCAATTACTTGGAGAGCTACAAAACAAGATATGACGCTACAAACATGATATGACGCTACAAACATGATATGACGCTACAAACAAGACATGACGCAACAAACAAGATATGACGGTTCTTGTGCTTGGCAAATTTTCAATAGAAAATGATATTGTAAAAATAGAAAGTGTTATGAGAAACATTTACGAATCTGAAGTCAAGTAAAACAAAAAAAAATTGTTTTATTTAGGATAATGGTATGTATTTTCAGCCTCTCTTCTTTTGTTCATATTCTTTCATTTATTACATTAAACATTGTTATATACACAAGATCAGCGGAACCGTTTGGACTCTCTCTTGACCACCCATCCTGCACTCAGTGTTTGTTTGTTTGTTTGTTTCAGAAATGAGTGGAGTTCATTGCAGTAATATTGATTCTGTCTTTCCTCATCACCTAGTTATAGCAATGAAACTTTGATGCTGTTTTGACTTTTCTCTTCAGCTTGTACTGGTAACAACATGGCAGAGTTGTAGGAACATCCTATAGAATATTTTGCGGTATTCCTTCCCGTTGCTTGCGTTCTGAATTTAAATCCCATCGAAGACGTCTTTGCCGTTAATCTTTTCGGGGTCGATAAATAAACTTCTAAAATAGGGATAAGGCCATAATGTTTTGGGTGTGCGGTTAGTCAATTAAACCAGCTTCAGTATTTGACTGGTACTTACTTT
Organism: Octopus bimaculoides; assembly: GCF_001194135.2. Classification (NCBI taxonomy): domain Eukaryota; kingdom Metazoa; phylum Mollusca; class Cephalopoda; order Octopoda; family Octopodidae; genus Octopus; species Octopus bimaculoides. Next base: position 99,171,048 of record NC_068981.1, on the reverse strand, counting down.
TTACTGACCACAAGAGAATGAAAAGCAAAGGTGACCTGAGTGGAATTCGAGCTCAGAACCTAAAGAGTCGGAACAACTACCAAACAACAATTTTTCCGACGCTGTAACAATTCTTCTAGTAATACATGCTTTCTGAGTTTCTATGTTTTCGGTTTAAATTTTACCTACGTCGACTTTGTTTTGGATCTTTCTGGGGTTCGATAAAATAGTACAAACCAAGTATTGGGGTCCATTTGATGAACTGTATCTCCCGCCATCACAAATTATAGGCTGTGTATCAATAATGTAAATCAATTTATGTAGTGGTAGTGATGATAGAGTTCAGTTGTAGAGCAAACCATTATGCTAAAACTAGCATGGACAAAAGATGGTGATTACCAACAAAATCGTTTTTATCAAACATCGAAGAACAATGAAAGCAAAAACATCAACAGTGAAGTTTGAACTCAGGATATTGAATCGCTAAATTAGATTCTGCAGCTTAATTCTTCAGCAACAGGCATGGCCGTGTGGCTAAGAAACTCACTCTTGAACCTCGTGATTTCGGGCTCAGTTCTATTGCATGGCACCTTCGACAAGTGCCTTCCTCTATAAGTGTCTTCCTCTATAAGTGTCTTCCTCTATAAGTGTCTTCCTCTATAACTCTGAACTGACCAATACATTGTGAGTGAATTTCGTAGACGGAAACCGTGCGAAAACCCGTCGTACACACACACACACACACACACACACACACACACACACACACACACACACACACACACACACACACACACACACACACACACACACACACACACACAAACACATATAGGGCGGGCTTTTAAGAAATGAAAGTTGAAATTGATATTTGGTAATTTCAAACTGAAGTATCTACATAAACTGCTTGATCTTGTAGAAATAACAGCTACATCTCCAAATCACACCATTTCATTTTAACAAAGAACTTGTTTGGCTAATATAGATAATGGATTGATAATGAGTAGAAAGCCTAGGATTATAAGTCTCCTCGTTCAGGGCTAACTGTAGGTTAACAAAACAACAAAATCATCAACAGCAACAACATGAAAGACAAGCCAATGAGGGAACATCTATGTAATATTGGTTTCAAATTTTGGCACAAGGCCACCAAGTTCGGGGGAGGATATAAGTCGATTACATCGACCCACAATGTTCAACTGGTACTTATTTTATCAACTCCTAAAGGACGAAAGGCAAAGCCGACCCCGGTGGGTCGACTTTACTCAGAACGTACTAACGAGTCTGCCAGCTTGCCGTTTTGAACATCGATGTAATATTAAATCATCTTTAATCGCAAGTACTCACATCTTCTCATCGATAATTCAACTGAAAAGCAGCTGTGAAAAATAGGAAAGAATAGGTTATTTTTAGGGTGATGACCCAAACTATGATATTTCTCCGCTCACTGGTTGTTTTTTCATATCGTCTATATTTTAAAGTTCGGAGGCGCAATAACCCAGTGGTTAGAGCAGCGGACTCGCCGTCATAGAATCGCGGTTTCGGTTCCCAGACCGGGCGTTGTGAGTGTTTATTGAGCAAAAACACCTAAAGCTCCACGAGGCTCCGGCAGGGGATGGTGGCGAACCCTGCTGTACTCTTTCACCACAACTTTCTCTCATTCTTACTTCCTGTTTTTGTTGTGCTTGTAATTCAAAGGGTCAGCCTTGTCACACTGTGTCACGCTGAATATCCCCGAGAACTACGTTAAGGGTACACGTGTCTGTGGAGTGCTCAGCCACTTGCACGTTAATTTCACGAGCAGGCTGTTCCGTTGATCGGATCAACTGGAACCCTCGTCGTCATAAGCGACGG
>NC_068981.1:99165840-99167741 GCF_001194135.2 Octopus bimaculoides | reverse complement strand
CACACACACACACACACACACACACACACACACACACACACACACACACACACACACACACACGTATACATAGACACACATACCTGAGCATTATTATAAATATATGAACTTAGCAAATGTGCAGATAAATCTATAAATCTTTCTTCTGGAGAAGAACTCTTTACAAATGAAAATAGCTTAAAACAAAAAGCTCTAATAAACTGAATACGTACGACATGGAAAAATGGAAAACTTAGAAGAAAATTTACACAAACACACACACATACACGCAGACACACACAAACCGAGTTGTATGATACGTGATAGTGGAGTGCTTCGAAATTCGGTTGTGTTTTATTCGAAGGGGGAAAAAAATGAATACACCTGGGGCTAATAAAAGAGAGAATCGTTTTCAGAATATTTTTCTAGTTGTCAGAGAATAGTTCTCGTTCATTCTACCAATAAGACGGAGCTGCTTCAGCGAATCGACGAAAATATGTAGTATCATTTCGCAGAGAAACTCTAGCTACGGGCGACATAACTCCGTTTTGATTTTCGAAACTGATTGCATTTCTCTCTCTCTCTCTCTCTCACACACACACATACATACACGGTGTATATATATATTCACTCACACACATACATAAATATGTATATATGTGTACATCTGTCTATCTATCAATCTATACATACATACATATGTATATATGTATATATATATATGTATATATATATATAGATAGATAGATAGATAGATGGATAGATAATGCTTAATGTATGTACACATGTGTGTGTATATAAACACACACACACACACACACACACACACACACACACATAGGGAGAGAGTGAGAGAGAGAATGCGGTGAAGGAAGAGATTGAGAGACAGACAAACAGACAGGCAGAGAGATAGACCAACATAATTACATTCATGTCTACTTTTACAAAATTCTTGCTCATTGATAAAATGTATGTACATGCGTGTTTGAGTGAAGATATGTTTGTATCTGTGCTTGAATGAGTATGTGCGTGCCTCCATGTATGTGTGTGTGTGTGTAGGTGTGTGTGCGCGTGTGTGTGAACATGTGTGCGTCTGTTCAACTAATGCAACACCGATGAATGTTTCATGAGCTTGCAGTGCTGAGTTCAAATCCCTCCCCTATGAATAAATCCCAAGATAGACTTATCTACCAGCAAGGCTAAACACCGAGATAAGCAGAATTAGGACAGTTTAATAACTTTATCTAAACTTTTCTCAAGGTTTATTAGTGGTATTAATGAAGTGAGTTGACTTTGAAACTGTAGTGTATGGCGTCTAAAAACGATACAACGTCTCTTTTATAATTAGCAATATTGTGATTATTGTCACCATATATAATTATATAAAAATCCATTGATAACTGCGAACTGCGAAAAATTCTGACTTCGACTTTTATAAACTCCTAGTAAACAAGTTTATCGAAGGATGTGAGTACAAAGTGTAACACATTTTCTTTCAAAGCCGAAACCAAAGTTATTGACATCTATAGACTCTCTCGGTTTTTATTACCCTTGTTACTGATGTAGGCCCTAACTAGTTTTTGCTTCCATTCTTATGGATGAGAAAGCGGCGAGCTGGCGGAATCGTTAGCACGCTGGGCGAAATGCTTAGCGGTATTTCACCAGTCGCTACGTTCTGAGTTCAAATTCCGCCGAGGTCGACTTTGCCTTTCATCCTTTTGGGGTCGATAAATTAAGTACCAGCTGAGTACTGGAGTCGATGTAATCGACTCACCCCACCACAAATTGTGCCTATACTAGAAAGGATTATAATGGATGAGAAGGCGGCGAGCTGGCGGAATCTTTAGCACACCGGGCAAAATGCTTAGCGGCATTTCGTCCGTCTTACCGTTCTGAATTCAAATTCTGCCGAGGTCGACTTT
>NC_068981.1:99159146-99164099 GCF_001194135.2 Octopus bimaculoides | reverse complement strand
ATATATATATATATATATATAAAGATACATACATATGCATGTATGTATGTAAGTATGTACGCATATACACTCACAAAATGCTTCGTAAAACATAAAATAAACAATGAAAAGTGTTCTTTTTTGTGTTTGCGGAGATTTACAATCCAAACCATACAATACATCCCTACCTTAACAACACCAGCGTCAACAACAACAACACACCACCACAACCAACAACAACAACGGTAATAACAAACCTTTATTTAAGAAAAATAAGAGAAAAAAATAACAAAAAAAAACTGTTTAATATGAATAAAGTTTTTCTGAAAATTCCATACAAGGTAAACAATGTGAAAACATTTGAGAGACCGGACTGTTACAGAGGATAGCTGAGAGGGTAGGTTGGGAAAAATGTTGAATTTAATTATACTGCTGAGTCGAAATAATAAAAAAGCTGGGACCGACAGAAAGTTAAGATTGTTGGTGTTGTTTATGTTGTTTCATCTTTCTGTAGTTGAATAAACTTTAGCTAACGGGTGAAATATTTGGAAATGGGAGAGCGGTATAAGTAATAATTACCGTTGAGTATATTAATAGTAACTAGCTTAGATGAAGAAAATGGTGTTGTAGGTGGCTGAGGCAGTAGGGTTTTCTCCCTTCTCCCCCTACCATTTCCCTGGGAAACTAAATGCTTATAAATGCATTATAAGTACTTGCATTATTTTCTTTACACTACGAGTTCAAGTTCTTTCAGGTCTCCGGTTATACTGATCTACCACACAGGTTTTGATGTGAGAGAAGGCTGGCGATATGGGTAGAAGCATAGCACGTCGGACCAAGTACGAATAAGGTAGGGCTTCACATCTGTATCATGGAGAGTTGATTAACTGAGATTATTCAGGCAAATGATCGGCAGAAGCTCTTCTATAAGTGTTTAAAATCTAAGAACAAGCAAGATAGAGAACTTCTATAAGATCAGTTGACTGAAAGTTTTGAACAATGTAACTAATGTAGATTGGAGTGGAAATGGGCTTTATAGCCAAATGATGAAATCCCCAGATACTTCCAGTCTTATTAGACCATTCAGCTAGGCATATTCTGTTTTTTCCCCCCTTGTTTTCAGATTCGTTCAACTAAGTGCTTATAATATTTTGTTTACTTTCTCCAGGTTCTGATTTCAAATTCTGCCCAAGGTCATCTGTAGCCCTCTTTACAAATTTCAGTTATTTTCGTTAATTTGAGTGAAGGGCGATGCAGCGGCAGAAACACTAACGAGCCGGACTCCGATCACTAACTCGCATTTGATATTTACAGATACACTTTATCTTTCATCCTTCTGGAAGTTGGTAAAATAGGTACCAAGCATCTCCTAAGTTAGTTCAATCGACTATACTTCCCCCTCCCCAATATCCGGCTCTTGTATTGACGTAAGAAAAATCATACCAAGGTTATTTTTACCTGTGTTATTTCAAGGATGAAATAAAGAAAGTACTACTCAAGTACTCAGTATATATAATCTTTTCCTTCACTTAAATCTGGTAACATGTGACTATGTTAGAAATCAATATTATAATGGTAATTTTTGCCATTACTGTTCTAATTACACGAACGTTTAAAAGGCAGAATTTAAACGGACTGGATTAATTAACCAAACTAAACTTAATCATTTTTATTGCTCGCTCAAAAGACACCAGCTTTGTTCCCAATTTTAAAGGATTCCTAATGCCATTTTCCCCCAACCTATCTTGAGGTTTAGTTTAAATAGAATTAGTAATATACATTACGACTGAGGAAAGAAAAATCACTTTAAGATGTTGGCGAAATATCTTAGACAGTGGCTTTCTGAACAGTTAAGGTGCAGTCTCTTGAAAGAAGTTTGATGAAAAATCCTTATACTGGAATATACTCTTGTTTTCTTTTACTTGTTTCAGTCATATGACTGCAGCCATGCTGGAGCACCACCTGAAAAGTTTTAGTCGAACAGATCAACTCCGGGACCTACTTTTTAAAGCCTGGAACTTATTCTACCAGTTCTTTGACGAACAACTCAGTTGGAGACGTAAACAAACCAACACCGGTTTGTAGGTGGTGTTGGAGAACAAACACGAACGGAAACACGCACGCGCAACGGGCTTCTTCTATCTAGCAAATTCACTCACAATTCTTAGTTCAGCCTAGGGCTATAGAAGAAGACAGTAGCTCAAGGTGCCACGCTGTGGGACTGAACCCAGAACCATGTGTTTTTAGAAGCAAACTTCTTACTACACAGCCACACCTGCACCTATTAGCCATGCCTGCGCCTATTGACCATACCTGCGTCAATTCTTGATTTAATTTTATTAAAGACCTACCTTTTCAACATGAGAATTTTAGAAACACCTAATTATATTTTTATTTATACCTGCCAAAAGTAGTCATAGTTGTGTCTAAGTCATAGAAATTGGAAGAAACTTTTGAAAAAAAAAAAGAAAAAATTTAAATAAGTCACGATGGGTTTCCTTATTCCAAATCTCCGTTTTTCTTACGTTTGTCAAAGTTTTTATCAAAAAATATTTTATAAAATAATAGGTTCAACAGTATAAATTATTTTTCGAAATGTGGTCTTGTCAGATGGCAGTAAACTTCAATGCGGCCTTCCAACATAAAAATAGTTTGTCACCTTTGTGTTGACTTTCAATTCCATGTCATTAATTTGCTTCGTTCCTAGTATTATGTGGTTGTGGTTGCATATTTTGAAGTAAGTATCAGGCATCTACCAAAGTCGTTTCAATAGAATGACTATATCCACCTTTCCCAAACACGTGACCTTTGTTTTGACGTGGGAAATAACACGCCGAGGTTAATTTTCCTTGTATTGCTTCTTGAGTAAAATAAAATAAATGCCATTCAAGTACTCAGTCGATATAATTTATTGTTCCTTCATCAAAATTTAAATTAAATAATGGTTTCAAATTTTGGCACAAAGACAGCAATTTCGGTGGAAGGGCCAAGTCGATTACATCGATCTCAGTGCTCAACTGGTACTTATTTTATCGATCTCGAAAGAATGAAAGGCAAAGTCAACTTCGGCGGAATTTGAACTCAGAACGTAAAGACGGACGAAATATCGCTAAGCATTTCGCTCAGCATATTAACAATTCTGCCGCTCGCCATCTTGGATTTTTATTAAATAATGATAATTTACACACTAGTTTTCTAAATAAATAGTTTTACGACTGGACGGCAGAATTTAAGATGATTTGGATTACTTTGTTAAAATTACTATTAATTGTATTTTCTTATTGTTCCCTTATAAGACCCCACCTTTATTCACGATGATTATTAGTTAAACCATTTTTAGAAAGGATCTGCCAACAAGACAACCAAACAGGAGGTTGACAAATTCTATTCTGTCACTAGCATAACCTTGTTTTGTTAACTCTGGACAATTCCATCTTCAAGTATTTAATGCGGCTAGTACATTGTACAAATGAAATATGTTTCAATAGTTTGTAATATCGGTTCAACTCCTCCCGTCTAGTGGGTATGGGCTCTGAAGTAATTCTCACTTCCAAATTCCCTGTGATTCTATTTCACTGACTATAAAGACGTACCTCTGCAATAATTTAAGCCCACCAAGGTCTCCAGTTATGACAGCGTTTCTGAAATTACTCTCAAACAGTGATTCTTTCTCGACCTATCTTATATCCTCGCCAACCTTCAAAATAGCAAACTGACGAGAAAGCCTTCGTGAGGTCGATCAAAATAGTAAACAAATCTCTTTAATATCACATTTTAACACCATCCGCAACTCGTTTATTTCACAAGTATGAGAAATAAGTAGCTGTGGATGGAGTGCCTTTGACCACAGGTTTGATTGAGCAAGACAGATCTCAGCTAAGCTACAAACAATAATTTACATGTAATTATCCCAACTTTTGAAAACACATAATAATGTACTCTTAGCTCTTAAGAAAGGATGTGGATTTAATACCTTCCTTTTTTCCATTCCTCATAAAGTTGGTGGGAATAATCATAAACTCCTTCGTGATTACCATTACAAGTTCCATACGATCACTCATAAGTCTATCGCATAAGTCTGTCAATCATAAGTCTGTCGCATAAGTCACATAATAGTTGGCTGCTGTACACAAAAATCTCACCAAAAGCAATGTTGTTGTTCTAAACATCAGTATTACATTTGAGCATAGTACGCAGGGGAAAATGTCTAGCGGCATTTCGTAAATTCTTTACGTTCTGAGTTCAAATTCCGCCGAGGTCGACGTTGCCTTTCATCCTTTCGGAGTTGATAAAATAAGTACCAGTTGAACACAAGGGTCGATGTAATCAATTTAACTCCTACCCCGAAATAGTGGCCTTGTGCCAAAATTTGAAATCTTTATTACATTTGTGCATGTCTGGCAGGAGAAGCTCCCGCAAAATAACGCTCTACCCGCCTCTTAACTCCAGAATTGCAAGTTTCCTATTTGACTACACAATTACAATTTGTCGCTATATCTGATCCATATTATATTACCCCCTGCTGTTATTCGGATTCAGTTCTATCTCTGATATTCTTTCCTCTTTACATTAACAGCTTGTTCACCATTACTTCTAAGCATACATTCTCCTGTATATAATACCCTTCAATTCTTAGCGGTACGCCGATACGTAAAGAAACGTCAGTCTCGTGCAATCTAGATACCCCAAGTCAAGCGTGCAGTATTTCTAAGAACAGAAATACTAAAAATCTCCTCCTATGGGAAACGGGCAACTTAATCTCTTAAAAAAAAAAAAAAAATCAAAGCACAGTCACTCATATCAAGAAGACACCATCTTTAATTATCAATGACACACACACACTTCAAATTCTATAAAATTGCTATAATTTACAGTCCGAGATGAGATCTCATGCTATGCATGTGTGTGTGTGCGTGTGTGTGTGTGTGTGTGTGTGTGTGTGTGTGTGTGTGTGTGTGTGTGTGTGTGTGTGTG
>NC_068981.1:99158122-99159136 GCF_001194135.2 Octopus bimaculoides | reverse complement strand
CACACACACACACACACACACACACACACACACACACATATATATATATATATATATATGAATTTGTGCTGCAAGAAGTAGGTTATATCGGATTCTCATCTGTCGTCTTTTAGCTGAAGAATTATGAGAAGCATCAGTGTTAGTTGGTCAAATCGATGAAAGGTATTCCAGCTGTGTTCTCGTCACCTTTTTTCTCCAGACATTGTTCCCAGGTAGATCCGAATTTGCAAGAGATTTCTCTACAGCTATAGTAAATCAAACGACCACATAAACCTCACTCGTTGACCTCATGACAATAACAATGATTAATAATTAACAATTCTGCTAGGAACCGATTTCCCTAATTATCATTACTATTACAATTGGAAAGGTGATGAGCTGACAGAGTCGTTAGTACGCTGGACGAAATGCTTAGCGGTATTTCGACTCGTCGCTACGTTCTGAGTCCAAATTCCGCCGAGGTTGACTTCGCCTTTCATCCTTTCGGAGTCGCTAAATTAAGTACCAGTTGAACACTGGGGCCGATGTAATCGACTCATTCCCACCTCCCCCAAGCTGCTCTCGTGGCAAAAATTTGAAAATTATTATTATTACAATTGGAAAGGCGGCGAGCTGGCAGAATCGTTAGCACGCTGGACGAAATGCTTGGTGGTATTTCGCCCGTCGCTACCTTCTGAGTTCAAATTCCGCCGAGGTCGACTTTGCCTTTCATCCTTTCGGGGTCGAAAAACTAAGTACCAGTAAAACACTGAAGTTGATGCAATCGACTAATCCCCTCCCCTCAAATTTCATGCCTTGTGCCTTTAGTAGAAAGGATTATTATTACAATTGAGGTCGGTGGATAGCAGAATCGGTAGAGCACCAGAGGAATTTTCTTATGGTATTTAGTCATGTTTCTTTACATTTTAACTTCAAATCCCATCAGGTTTGACAATGCCTTCTGTTTTCCGTAGTCAGTAAAATAAGCGCTAGCCAAGTACTGGAATAATTCAATTGACTGTGTTTTCCCACAAA
>NC_068981.1:99149003-99158096 GCF_001194135.2 Octopus bimaculoides | reverse complement strand
ATTCCTATGTGCCGGAAGAATCCGTAAAGCAACGGACAAAATAATTTGCAGTATTTAGTTATATTCCTTTACGTTCTGAGTTGAAATGTCACCGCCGAGCTAAATTTTGCCTTTCATCCATCCAGGATCGAACAAAAAATAAATAAATGAAGAAAGAAAGAAAGAAAGAAAGAGAGCAAGAGAGGAAGAAAGAAAGGGTTCTAGCTGTAAATTAAAGAATAAATTTCAATCAACTATTCTCCTTCCTCAAGAAACGTTAGTCTTAGCTAATGTTAAAAATGATTATTATGGTATGGCGCATTGCAGAAGCGGAAGAACGCTGGACAAAATGTTTTGCAATATTTATAGGGTTACTTAACGGTTTACCTTTTAATCTTGTCGTAGCTGACATTGCGTTTCAGTTTTCCAGCACCGAATAAGTAAATGTCTAGTAAGTCTTGAACAAATTTATACGACAGTTCTCTTCTCACCAAATTTATGTTCCAATCCAAGTAGCTATGCCTGTGCTGCGCCGATGTCAAATGTCAGGCTCGACTATATAAAACGGAATGGAAACCACAGTTGTTTTTGTTGTTGTTGTTTTGTTATTGTTGTTGTTGTTGTTTTGTTATTGTTGTTGCTGCTGCTCTTGTTATATGTTGTTTAACTCAAATCAGTTCTGATCGAGAAGACTAATTTGCCAAAAGCGTTCCAGCCGTGACCACTTCGTATTTTTTACGAGTATCTAGGATTACGCAATTGATTTTTTTTTTTTCATTAGTTAATACAGTAGCAGGACCATTATTACAGCGTCGGATAAGATGCTTTCTGATATTTGTTCTGGCTCTTTCCAAACTGAATTCAAATACTTCAATTATTAAACAGTTACGGGAAGTGGGGGTAGGTGGGATAAAATTTAATATTAGTCAAGTATCAGAGTCCATTTAATCAAATTATCCCTTTACCAAATTTCTTATATTGTGTCTATAATAGAAACGATTATTTAGTATAGTAAGGAGAGATTTGTATGAGATATAGATTCTATTTCTAACTCGTCATTTGATCGTTTAGAGCAGAGGTTTTAAGTAACAAAAGTGCGAAAGAACCTACGGGATGAATGCATGATGGAAAATGTAGGGAGTCCTTAATTCTACAGAATCATAGGTATGCACACAATTACAGCAAACAGTATTAAAATGCTATCATGCATTAACTAGATATTTATTATGCCTCTGATACCGATTCACCAAGACACTAGTGAGTATAATGTTTCGAATTTAATTAAACTTCTTACACTGCATATTAATGCATTGGAAAGCATGTTATATGGGGCTGATAATATAGCACTTCTTAGTTTGCAAGATTATTTTCCGTAACACAAGTCGTTCTTGGATAAATTTAAAGTTAAGTAAGCCTATTTATATATGTAGTAGCAAACGTCTTGCTATTTTCTATGCGTGATTCTGCAAAGGTGTATATTTTTCATTAATTGCATAGGATTGATTTTTCAAGTCCCAACATAAACGGCATTAAATTTTGTTATCGAAATATCTGATTGCAAGTGAATTAACTCAAATTACAATGGTACAATATTATGCATAAAAACATTTGAAGTGAAATACATTAGGAAATAATAAGATTCGTAATACTGTACTACACTATGTAGTTACAACAAAAGATGTTGATCACTGCCTGAGGTGTGGCAATGGAATGAGGAATACTTGGAGGATGAGGAACACTTTCTTCTGTTGTATTGTTCATTATCAACATTGACTTGGGAGGAAAAAACTTATCCAAAATTGTTTGATATTAAAGCACACCATCTCTTTGTACAGCTCAGAGCAGGAGCTGAGCTCATTGTAAATTTTTCCTGCAATTTTTTAAGTTACGTTCACGATAAGAGTTATCAGCAAAAGAAACTTGCAGATTTTTCTCTATAAGTGTCAACTCTTTATCAATATTCTTTGCAGTCAGTTTAAGTGGGGCTGGTGGAATTTCCGTATTCTCATCTGTATTCTCAGCTTGCTTTTGTTTTAGCTCTTCGTTAGATAAACCTTCTCTATGAGACACAAGCTACTCAAACGCGCAGAACTCTATGATTTCTCGAAACTCTACAACATTTGCAAGTGTTACAGTATCTTTTTGAATTTGTTGTAAACTTTCAGCTTGTGGAAAATTCGTAAAGATACTAGTACAGTCTGACCCATATATATTTTCCAAGCACCATTCAAAGTTGAGGATTTCACTTTGTTCTATGACGCAGCTACGTTATCCACAGCATGCATTATGTTGAATTTCTTCCTTATGTGTCTATCTGTAGGTTTATCCTCCCTATCAATAGCTTTTATAAGACGGTGTCTCCTGGAATTAAATTACAGCAACATTCGTCCTTAACCAGGACTGCCATGTTATGTTGGCAAATAATCTTTACTCCAAAATACTGTTGCAGAATATCTCTCGTTGTGAGATTTACAAATAGTAATTTTCTAGCTTTTATAAGTTGTTTGAAAGTTCTCAGATAAACAACCTTAAAGTTAGCTAACACCGCTTGATCCGTTGACTTGAGCAAAGAAGTTGTATCCTTGGAAATATATTCCACTCCAACATTATCCAAAAGCTTATTTAAGTTCACTGAGTGGCTTGGTGCATTGTCTAAAATGAGTAATGTTTTTCAGAAATATTACGTCTGGCATTGAACTTTTCTATAATAGGACGAAAAATGCTTGTAAACCACTCTTCAAAAAGGATCTTAGTCGTCCATACCTTCTTACTGAAACATCAAATCAGAAACAAATTAAACTTTGCATAACCTTGTATCATTTGGATTTTCGGAGTCATAAACGAGTAGCAGCTTCAATTTCATATCACCAGAAGCATTTCGTCCCAGGAGAAGCGTCAGATTTTCTGAAACTTAAAAATCCCTGTGTTGATTTTTCTTCTCAAGAAATAAACAATTCTAGGAGGTATGAGCAACCGAAAATTGCAGTTTCATCAACATTGCATAATTGCTCTGGTGTGTAGCACCCTCCAGCAATACTTTTTTCCCCAGCTGCCTGGGATAATCAGTAGTAGCTTTGGATCAGCACTGGCAGCTTCACCTGTCAGAATAATCGAGTAAAGCCTACAAAAAAAAAAAAATGCTGGCCTTGTGCCAAGATTTTAAAGTATTAAACTTAATTTGTGTAGTGAAAAGAAATCAGCAGATATCGAGGCTGCTCAAAATACAGTTATAAATTTGATGACATTTTACGTACACATCGTCGTAGCATACCAGCAAATGGTTTTTGCATTATTTGTATATAGCCATAGACTGGCGATTCAGTTCGCCTCCGATTCGGTTCAGGTACATGATGTTGATAAGTCACAAAACTAGCAAAACAGCGATGTCCACCGTTCCTGGGCGGTATTTGAGGCGAGTTGTCTTGCTTGTCTATGACTTTCTGGCGCTTTGAGAGAGTTATCCTCACCGCGCTAAACCGCAACCTACCGTCGAACAAGCAAAGCGCATTCATTGAGTATGTGTGGTCGATAACGTTTGTAATACTAGCGCTGTTTCTAATATATATATACATACATACATACATTCATGCATACGTAAGTACGTACATACATACATCAGTGTGGAACATTACGCCCTGCTTGTCGATTTTGGTTTTGGTTTTATATTCCTTATCATTTGTCGTGTTTGACTAAGTTGTACGGAAACCGATGCTTGACAGACAACCATTCCGACATTCTACTAGCTAATACCATCTTTGCCCTACCTTCGCCGCTACCTCCACCTTACTAGCTATTTATATGAAATATCTCATGTATCATGTGAAGCATGTAAATCAGCAATTATTTTCAGCGTTATTCCTTCACCTTTGACACTGTTTTCCTAGAAATCCAATATTAGCAGCAACAGTTAATGGTGGGGGAATTTTATCGGAACATTTATCACTGTCTGCGATTAATTAAGTTAAATACGTACATACAGGTTACATAGTTATCACTCAAGCTCAGGACCGTAGTCGTATCACTTTTGAACAAATATGGCGCATTTGTACGTGCGCGTGCACGTGTGTCTTCTATATATGGATGCAGGCATGGTCGAGTAGTTAAGAAATTCGCTTCCCAGCCATAAAGTCCCGAGTTCGTTCTCACTGTGTGACATCTTAGGTGAGTTTCTTGGGTTTGCTTTTTTACCATAGTTTCTGATCAATCCAAGCTTTGCGAAGAAAATTTGGTTGATGGAAACTGTTAAGAATCCCGTCGGATGAATTGTAGTTGTATGTTAAAAGACCGACCTTGTGACACAATACCTCGTTCTGACTGCGCTCAAGGATTGTGTTAAAGGTGCAAACATCTTTTATCTTTTACTTGTTTCAGTCATTAGACTGCGGCCATGCTGGGGCATCACTTTGAAGGGCTTTTAGTTGAATGAATCGACCCCAGTACTTTCTTTTTAAGCCTGGTACATATCTTATCGGTTCTCTTTTGCCGAACCTCTAAGTTACAGGGATGTAAACACAATACCGGTTAAAAAGCAGTGTTGATAGGGACAAACATAGACATAAACATAGACACACACACACACACACACACACACACACACACACACACACACACACACACACACACACACACACACACACACTCACACACACACACACACACACATATATATATATATATATATGTATATACTAGCTGAATAACTCGTTGTTGCTGGGCAATTTTTACAATAGAATGTCATATAAATTTTTGTTTATTCCATGTCAGACCATACTTTCTCCGACAGATACGCCCCTTAATCAGGACAGATTTGTGCAATTTTTCGCAAAAAAACTTCGTTGAGGATTTTTTTTCCTTCTTGAATTATTACATGTCTGTTCGACCGTTTCAAGTGACTTTATTCATTAAAACTTATTAAAACTTCAGAAGTTCTTACAACTTTGGTCGTCGTAATGCTTTGCTTTGGATTGATTAATAAAAGTTCCTTCTCGTAATAATTTTGCTTTCATTTTATGATAGCTATCATGCAGAAAATACCAGCTTCCAAATCTTGTTTTCTGATTAGGTAAAATTGATTAACCTCAGTAATATTTTTCTGCAAGTTTTCTGGAACAAATATATAACAAAATCAGATTTAACGCGGAAAATGATTTCAATATATCAAATTTGAAAATTTTGACGTAATTTTAAAATTGACGTCACACACACACATATTTACAAACGTACATACAGGTATTCATGAGTTTCAAATGATGTATAATAGACATATGTATGTATGTATGTATGTATGTACGTGTTATATCCTAACGCCTCCAATATCGTAGCACGATCGATATTGTCGAGGGTAGATAAAGAATATACTGTAACAGTGTTAACAATACAAAATAGAAAAAATGGCAGTAAGAAACACGCAACGAACCAACAATCTTTTACGAACCAACAATCAATATTTCCAACACACTAACTCGAACTGTAAACTGTACCTGGACTTCGAAGACCAAATTACGATGATTTTATTGAAACTACAAGGGTTAAACAAAATGGAGACAATACAAGGGACAAATGAGGTCGGGGACTTATAGAATGGATTTACATATATATGAATAAATTTATTATATGAATAAATATATTATAATTACGAATGAAGATGAAACAAAAAATGAATGGACGCGGAATGAGTTTGACCCCACCAACCACATTCCTGCGTTGAACCGTTTACTTTGTCCTTTTTTACTCTGCTTAATTTGGTACTTACACACCCAACATTCGGGCTACTTTTTTTCCATCTTCTTTCGTACTTTTTTGCTGTCTGGCATTTCTTCTCCAGACATGCTTTCCCTCTTAGGTGATATAAAAAGAGGTTAACCAAAGCATGCCCGTAGACGAAGGTGCCTGATGCGATACCTCTTCCACGCGTCTTCCATACCACATCTTTCGCTATAGCTATTACGGCTAGAAAACAAAATTTCTCTTCTCCTTTTAGAGGAGACGGCGGAACGATCTTAATAATCGATTGGGCTGTCAGCTGTACTCTTCCCAACTGTAACAGTACCCGTTCGGCAGAAACCCACAGGTCCGAGAGACTCGGACACTGTACGATTGCTTGCAGAACAGTTTCGTTGCTCTGCCTGCAACGTGGGCACGTAGGCGAAACCGTGACGCCATGCCTCGCGTGTTTATCTCGAACTGGCAAGGCACTTCGGAAGCACAGCTAAGCCAGAGACCTCTGGAAGTTGTCCATAAGTCCTGGGCCTTATGCAGGTTGGCAAGCTGACTTTCATCGAATCCCAGAGTTTCCCACAGGCCGTCTACCAGCCCTCTATAGTACGCCGAGGTGGTACCCCCTTCGCCGACTACCGACTACGTCAGACCGCTACTATTTATATGTAATTTATATGTATTTTCCTCAGAGGGTGTCATACTCTCGCCATAACATCTCCCCTTTTGAGATTTCGAGTTCCGAAGGAATAAAGTAATTTTATTTATTATTATTTTTTAGTATATTTTTCTCTTGGGCCTTATCTCAAGGTGTTCGATCTGTTTCCGTTTTCTATGAATGTCTTTCTGATACTGTGTATATATCTATGTATATGCATGTATAAATTCACGCACAGGTAAATGCACACACATAAGCACGTACGTATTTCAGAAAGAGTGGTAGGGAAGAGAGGGAAGGTTAGAAGTAGAGACCTACAATAAGATATACAGATAGACAAATACAGTGGTAGAGAAAAAGGAGTGAAATCTTCTTCATTGAAAACCAATTTGGAAGACTCACATCAGCAGGGTCATATGAAAAAAACAAAGCAAACTAAGAAATTGAAGCAATGCTTCCCACTTTCTAAGTTTCTCACCATATAACAGTAATATAAGATGTATGCTTGATAACTTATAGAGCAAGTATAGGCAACTTTTACCGAAAAGCGGGTCGTATGAAACATAACTCATCATCAGGCAGGGTGCACAACTGAAAAAGAAAACAAAAAAAAACGTTATTTTCCTCATGAAAATGGGAAAGTCATTCAGGAAATTCGAAGTTTTCCCTTGATTGTTATAGAATATACATCTACTTTTTGTAGCCAAATTAATGACAGCTGAATGGGCTGAGAAGAACTTAGCCCGATTCATACTTTCCTACTAGTGACATAAGAATTAACTCTCAGAAATAATAAGAAATATGGAGTAAACATTTGCAAGATTGCATAGTAAACGAGTGAAAGAGAGTGACACAAAACATCCAATGTAAAAGCTCACAGATGATTGTAGCCCATAAAAATAATTTATTACAAAGTTCTCATGCCATACTGACTGCTTTCCTAAAGTTCGAGTTTCCAATAAATTCGGCGATACGAAAAAAAAAAAAACGTATTGGTGGTTAGTTGGAAACATGACAAACACTAAAAATGTTGTGTAAAGTGATAGTTTATAACTGTCTTGATCATTTTTGAAATGTTGTGAGTACAGATATTTTTTTGAAACGGGATACTTTACCTTGCTGGTTTGGAAAAATCGATAAAGTCTTTTTCTTGCATTTAGCAGCAGTGTGTCATGGTAGTGAAACAGTTAGTGTCGAGATGGAGAATTTAGGAGAGACGTTTGTTGTGTTGTGTTCTTGCAGTATAGAGTCGGAGGTAAAGAATAGACAACAAATGGGGTTGTCTTATCTGTAGAAAAACTACATAGAGAGTCGCCTTGAATAAGAAGTCATTTTTAAAGCAAAGATTCAGAAAAATAAACAGAGTTCTTCCTTGCAAGATAGAATGAATCTCAGCTGCAAGGTGGATTGCAAGTGAACTTACAGACCATCAGATACATCCATTGCTTTATTTGATAGTTGTCTTGCCGCCGTTACTTGCTGACAGATAACTGGCTCTTTATTGACGAAGAAGAGTAATTTTCTTCATGTCTTGTTGGCAGTATTTTTGTGTTGCTCGCCTGTACAACTGCAGCTCACTAATAAGAGAATAAATAACTGGAGTTTTTGATGCCGTGGACTCTGGCTCTGTTCGGGATATAGGAGATCTCACTGAAGAGTATATAATAGGTCATCTAATTATCTGTCTTGAAGGATTCAAAAGTGAAATACGTTTGGTTTCTATGTTAGTGTAAAATTGATGTAGCTCCAACGGGTTTTCTTTCCATTTTAAAAACTGATGGTTGTGATTTTTGGAAGATTTGACTGGTTTTCTTTTTTCTAGCTGAATAATAAACAACTATTTCTAAGGTTAAATAGCAACAATACCGTTTAAGAGTCATTGCTTCTTGGTCGTAATCTTGTTATAACTCAGGATCATTCTTCATCAAGAATACTCATATAGTAAGACAGCCTTGATGATACCGTCTTAAGTTTGCTTTATTGCATCTTGGGCTGCATTATCCAAAATGTCCTTCCATTTTTAAGGCAGTAGCTTTGTGATTTGAGATAGATTTGACTGTTGTCCCTAGCAGATCAATTGATAGGCAGAATTCCTCTATTGGCTCTTTATAAGCTGTATGTGAAAGGTAATGGGTGCAAAGCAAAAATCTGTTAAACAGTACACACAGAGTATTCATTGACCACCAATTTGATATCTTCCCAAAGTTGCGGAATTCTCATCACATTCACACATACATAATATAAATACGTACTCACGCACACATGCACATATGCATGCATATAATTACACCTATATAAGTATGCATGTGCATGATAAATATATGTATATGCATACATATTACACACACACATACACACACGATATAAAGGAGAGGAATAGCTATGATGAAAATGACTGACACATAGAAAGAGAGAGGGCGAGGGAGTGTGTGTGTGTGTATGTGTGTATGTGTGTATGTGTGTATGTGTGTGTGTGTATGTGTGTGTGTGTGTGTGTGTGTGTGTGTGTGTCTGTCTGTTTCTGTATGCGCGCTAAAAAGGAAAGAAAGAAAAACGGAGACAAGTGGTGGACGATACAGTTCCAATAGAACCAAAGAACGAGAACATCATCGGATGCAAACAGATGACGGAGGTAATATTTTGAAGGTGCAAGAGAACGCTGCAGTTTTCATTTTAACCGGAAGAAGTGGTCAACCAGAATAATAATCTGGAAATATTTGAAAACCTATCAACAACTTTCT
>NC_068981.1:99148082-99148724 GCF_001194135.2 Octopus bimaculoides | reverse complement strand
ATATATATATTATATATGTATGTATGTATATATATATGTGTGTCTCTGTGCGTGTGTGTATGTGTGTGTGTCTGTAAAAGTATGTATGTATATATATGCATATATATATATTTGTACATACATATATACATATATATACGCACGCGCGCACGAACACACGAACACACACTCACACACACACACACACACACACACACACACATGTATATATATACATCAAATACACATTTATCTGTATATGGGCACATAATGTCATAACTTGCTTTTGTGGGAAAGTGATTTGACGATGTTTGTCTGATTTGTGTATGTATGTATGTATGTATGTATCTATCCATCTATCTATCTATCTATCTATCTATCTATCTATCTATTTGTGTGCCTGTCAGCTTGTCTATTTATCAGTCTATATGTCTGTTAGTTAGATATGTTAGCCTGTCTATCTACCTATCTATATTTCCAACAGCTTACCCCACCACCCTATCAACTTACCTACCGACCAATGTATTTATACATCTGTCTACTTAGTTATTTATCAAAACATAACTACGCGCAAATACATATACACAGAACCACATGATTACACACACACACACACACACACACACACACACACACACACACACACACACACACACACACACA
>NC_068981.1:99143001-99147781 GCF_001194135.2 Octopus bimaculoides | reverse complement strand
ATATATATATATATATATATATATATATACACTTACATACGCATACAGGCATACATACATACATAAGTACGTATATACACGCAAATACAGTCACACCTGGATAGACGCATCCACATTACGCACACACTTATACATGTATACATACACACACACACATATATATATATACATACACACATACATACATACATTTATATGCATACATGCATTCATACATACATACATTTATGTATGTATGTATATGTGTGTGTATACATACATACATATATATATATGTATGTGAATATATATATATATATATATATATGTATGTGTATATATATATATATATATATATATATACACACACACACACACGCGCACACACACACACACACACACACACACACACACACACACACACACACACACACACACACACACACACATATATATATATATAAACAAAAAATGTCAGTGGAAAGGTCAGGCGCCGGTATAATAAGCGTGACCCCTAGAAGAACGATAGTTTTGCCGCTGAAATGTCATCTGCTTCCAGTGATCTTAAACTGGTGTCTTCTGTTTTGATTAACTTCCTGATATTGGCTAATAAAAGTCAGGAACGGCTAAGAGCCGAACGCAGGAAACAGTTGAGGGAACAGAGGAAATTAGCCTCAAGTGGTATGAATATAACACATAGACAGAGAGTTAGAGAGTTAGAGGGAGAGAGAGAGAAAGGGAGAGAAAGAGGGGAAGGAGGGAGGAGAGAATGATGGAAAGAGGGAAGGAAGGAATGAGTTGGAATAAATGAGTACGACAAAGTATTATCTTCGTAATAAATTTGACAATAATAAACCTTTAACTTTGATATGACAGTATTATCTCTCTATAGTTGCATCTTCGTTTATAACTGGGCTACATCCTCGGTTAGGTGGGACAGGGTATATCTGGGATAATAAATCTATGTCTTACATCTATTTATCCTGCCCATTATTTGTGTGCCATAGAGTTAACCTGAATCAGTAATTGTTGTTTACCTATATTTCTTCATACTGTTCTTAATTGTTTACATCTGACATAGTGTACAATACCGATTCACCTGATTTATCGGGTGTCTATAACGTTTAACTTTAATCTATATTGTTCACCACTAACATATATTGTTAACCATTAACCTATAGTTTTCACCACTAACCTATATTGTTCACTTCATCACTAATCTATATTGTTCACCATTGACTGATATTGTTCACCAGTGACCTGTATTTTTCACTGTCAACCTATATTGCTTAACATCAACTTATATATTTCTCCATTAGCTTACATTGTTTACTACCAATCTATATTGTTCACCTTTCAACTGTATTGTTCACCTTTCAACTGTATTGTTCACCACTAACTCGTATTGTTCACCACTAATTTGTTCATCACTAAGCAATATTGCTCATCACTAACCTATATTGTTCACCTCTAACTTATATTGTTTGTTATTGACCTATTGTTCAGTATTGACTTATGTTGTTTGCCGCTTATCGAAACTGTTCACGGCTGATCCATATCATTCATCATTGATTTTATAGTGTTCATCATGACCTATATTCTTCTGTACTGGCCTATGTTGGTTTCTGTTGGAAGCTGAAATACTTCTTGACCCTGAAGAGAAAGGATAGTGTTTGTGATGCAGTACTAGCTATGCTAAGTATGTGCTTTCAACAGGAGTGATCTTTGGTTATAAGGAGACCCAGTATTTGGAGCGGTGAGGGCTCTAGTCGAGGGTCACTCGTCTGTTTAGTGTGGTTGTTTTCTTGATATAAATAGTGCTCGGCTTACCAGAGATCTGTAATCACAGATATTTTATTTTAATACTGATGTATGATGTTCACCATTGGCCTACATAGTTAACATCGGCCGTTATCATTGTGTGTCTAATATGGAATCCTTAAACTAAAATCTTTGTAACCGAACCGAGGTATCTGTTACATCACTTGATCTCTTCGGATACTTTCTCTCTCAACGAGATTTGAATACCTCGTAAACCATACAACTGCATAGCAATCTAGTTATATTATATTGCTTAATCAGGGAGTCCTAGTTGTACACATGAACTTTGCAGATTCTCCGAAGTTGGTGACATTCATGCAGTTTGTGTTCACCTTGATTATTTAACCCTTTAAGGCCGGGTATAAATAGCAAGTCTTTTCATGCGGAACGCAAAAAAGGAAAAAAAAATACAAGATGATAATCAATCAAATCGCTAAAAGCGCAAATGTGGCTTATATGCCACCTCCGTCTTCAGAATTTAGCAGGTGTCAATAAGCCACACCCGTCTTCTGCGGAAGAAAGCATTTTGTGTCAATAAGCCACACCCGGCCTTAAAGGGTTAAAAGCTGATGTCAGCAGGTACGTTAGGACTCCCGCTACGACCTAAACAACCTAGAAGTTGTGCCGCTTGTAGAGTATCTGTGTTTCATCGCACCACACTTAACGGCGCGGTTGCTATCTATGCGCTTTTTGTTGATTGGGTCAGACGCAGGATATTTGTACCAGTTAGAAAGAAGCCCTTAAGCCTGGCAGGTTTGTGGCAAAGGTGGAAAACGTAGACATAATATCTGTTCCATTTGCCTCGTTTCTTTGATCAAATTCCACTAAAATGATTATTTTATTTCTTAGGAGGTGGGCAGTAGAATTTCTAGGGTAACCAGTCTTGGGTGGGGCACAGGAATGTAGACGCTTGTAGAATACAGTTCCAGCCAGTGGCGTAGCTAGAGTTTGTGCTGCATGGGGACTGTCTTCAACTAGCACTCGATACAATTCGTTCATGATACATTTCAAAAGTGCTATTCCTAAAAAAAATTTCTTTCTTTTTCTTTCTTTCTTTTTTTTTTTTTTATAAAGTAAAGA
Organism: Octopus bimaculoides; assembly: GCF_001194135.2. Classification (NCBI taxonomy): domain Eukaryota; kingdom Metazoa; phylum Mollusca; class Cephalopoda; order Octopoda; family Octopodidae; genus Octopus; species Octopus bimaculoides. Next base: position 99,144,901 of record NC_068981.1, on the reverse strand, counting down.
TTCTGAGAATTTTCTTTTTTATTAAGATGCTGAAATTTTAAATCCAAAAAAGGTTGTCGGATATAAGCACACACAGGAATTTGAAACTCAGCTGTTAATAATAATGAAGGTGGTGTGTATTGCCTGTTTTCTCGTTTGCTTTGCATCAATATAGTGTCTTAGAATAACCTGAGCAGAGCGGAAACCTTAATAAACTTTCATTTTTTGTTTGATATTCGTCACTGGTTCAAAAGAAAAGTTTATTTTACTCCGTGATATTGCCAGCGCTGTGATTTCTAACCACACAAATATACCTCACTATAATACTGAAAATATATAGAAGTTAATCTGCCGAGGTCGACTTTGCCGTTCATCCTTTCGGAGTCAATAAGTTAAGTACCAGTTGCGTACTGTGGTCGATCTAATCCACTGCACTCCTTTCCTCCCCGCAAAAAATTTCGGGCCTTGTGCCTAGAGTAGAAAAGAATATATTGAAGTTAATTCAAGAAGCTATTTGTTAGTAAACAATGACAACTACAGCAACGTTCGTGATACACACAAATTCAGAGCGATGACAAGAACATAAAGGACGACTTTTGTATATTGTTTAGGAAATAAAAACAAAAACTTCCTTTATATCCTTTTATGAGTTACTGCCGCACAATTTTGCTGCAGACAATTTTCCCGGAGAGACGTGACACATAACACCCAGTTATTTGGAATGTTCTGAGATATTTATGTCGATGCTTTAAAAATATGTATGAAAAGCTAACCAATTAATGACAGTTGTTGAGTTTACTGCTGAAGATATCTGCCATCTAGAAGTGTAACCGAAATGCTATTTTTGTCATTATTGTTAAAACACAGGTTAGTCATGTGACGAAATGTTTTCCAGTCATGGCCATTCCATCGTTTTTATTTTTCAGTCCCACTGCGCGGCACCTTGGGCAAGTTTTTTCTACTATACGCCCGGAACAAACAATGCCTTATTAGAGGGGAAATTGCGTTGAAGCCGTCGTGTGTGTATGCATGTATGTATACGCGCACACACACACACACACACACACACATATATATATTATCATATATATATAACGTACACATATATGTATGTATGTATTTATGTATCTCTCTCTCTCTCTCTCTCTTTATATATATATATATATATATATATATATATATATATATATATATATATATATATATATTCGTATATATATGACTACCTAGTTCTATAACAAATACAATGTGTTTATTCTTTATTTCTCAAGGAAATACAAGAATCTTGTTAAGTGATTCTCTAATCACGATTTCTGTAAGTAAGATGAAGTTAATGCTTCGAAGATAAGATCCACAAGGACCGAAACATGTCAAGAGTCGCTTCACGTATTTCCTGAAACGAGTAAAAAAAATATTAGCAATTCAGCTATCTTTTCCTCTCTTTGGAACATTAAGTACTTCCAATAATTTATTCATGTTCTGCATTATGTGTTTACCGCGACATAAACATATCTCATAGGGCAAAGAATTGAACTTACATATGATGGATTCCCTCGTCGTGAACGACAAATGAGGGTTCTGTAAATTAAAGCAGTAATCATGTTCTATAGACAAGATTGTATCTTTTGAGGCCTGCTATTGTCTTGCAAACTTTTCGGCCAACGGAACAAGTGGAGGACTCAGTTTGCTCGAGTGCTTGTGAATCATTTATTGTGTGTTTTCTTGAGTGGAGAGTAAGGCCTGGTTTGTTTTGTACCACAAAACCACAATGATGTGTGTGTGTGTGATTGTACGTGTGTGTTTGTATGTGTGTGTGTGTGTACATACATAAACATATATTTCACACAAATATGCATACACATATTCATGCATATGTATATACATATATATACATACATATATATATATATATATATATATA
>NC_068981.1:99141270-99141599 GCF_001194135.2 Octopus bimaculoides | reverse complement strand
CACCACCACCACCACCACCACAACAACAACCATCACCTTCATATTAGCCGCAACAACAACAACAACAACAACAACTACTACTACTACTACTACTACTACTACTACTACTACTACTACTACTACTACTACTACTACTACTAGAGGTTATAACAATCAAAGAAATGCACAAAAATTAGAACCTTTCCACCAGAATGACAAGTTTAGGTGCAGCTGTTCACAGGATAATAATATCGGCAATAACATTTCCTGGAAGTAAACCTGTTGATTTATACACATACTTTATGGCACACATCATGTACATATGTGTGTGTGTGTGTGTGTGTGTGTGT
>NC_068981.1:99135525-99139722 GCF_001194135.2 Octopus bimaculoides | reverse complement strand
AATGATATACATGCGTACACATTCATTTCTTTCACACAGAAACGCACAAATCAGTGAATGGATTAGCCATGAGGTGTGAAATAATCTAACGATCATTCTCTTTAAACAGTCTGCATTACTCATGCCAGCTCTCACCGGCCTTTTATCCTTCCCACCAGCATCCGCTTTTATTTATCCCATTTTTCATTCACAATTTTCCAACCAGCGCGCACTTTTATACGTTCTTTCTTTCTTTCTTTCTTTCTTTCTTTCTTTCTTTCTTTCTTTCTTTCTTTCTTTCTTTCTTTCTTTCTAATGTCCGCAGTGTTTGGTTCTTCCAATCCTTATGGTCAATCAAATTACTGGAGGTTTTTTTATGAACCCCCTCCTCCTTCTCTCACGGATTAAATTTATGCCGACTCAGACAGCCGCCATTTTCCTCGGTTTCCGGAATTTGCTACATAATATATAGTTTGCTTGTTATAAAAATAGACGTTAATATTATTTTAAAAGAGAAAATGGTCTGTTTGGACGAATGAACTGTTCCGTTTATTTTTCCAAACAGAAGAATGAAAGGAATTAAAGAGAAACCAATGTGGAAGAGAAAGAATGGAATTAGAATATACGGTATGGAGACGGTAGTGGGGGGAAGAAAAGTGAAAGGATAGTATAAAGGACGACTGAGAAAGGCTAAAGATAGATAGATAGATAGATAGATAGATAGATAGATGAGGAAAATAGAAAGTGTTGACTAGGTGGAGGTGTAAGAGAGATTTAAGAGAAAAGGTAAATGGGTAGAGGTAAAAATGACGATAAACGGGGGGAAGAAAAATGAGAGAAAGAAAAAGGGACGAAAGTGTGGAGAGAGACACAGAGAGAGAGAGAGAGAGAGAGAGAGAGAGAGAGAGAGAGAGAGAGAGAGAGAGAGAGAGGAGGAGGAGGAGAAAACTGACAGGAGTTCAGCAAGAAGGGTGAGAAAGGAAATTGAAGAGGAAAAGGGAGAGCGAGCGAGAGGGAAACTCAATAAATGTTATTTTGTAGCAAAATAAAATCTGAAAATAAAATAAAAGGCAATGAATTTGTGGTTTTTATTATTGCTCGTGGTATACTGTTAAATATCGTGGTCGTTGCTGTCACTGTGGTTGATGATGTCTTTTTCTTGTTGTACCTGTTATTGATGATGTTGTTCTCGCTAACTCCAGATCAGTTCTGATCTCGCTGACTTTTGATCAGAGACGATCCAGCAATGGCAACATTAAGGAATGCATCTTTTCCTTATTTATAACATTAGGGTGTGACATGAGGAAGAATTAGTTGCTATTTGTTGCAGGTTGAGCGACCAGATAGAGGCTCTCTCGTTTTCTTCGCCACTGTGACTGCCATAGAAATAAGTGGAAATAAAGACCTATTCTTAAAAAAAAGACGAATTAGTAAAATTCTGTAGAGTATTAATTATTTTTGTATTTTTTAAAAGAATTTTCTCGAAGGTTGTATACATCATATTGATATCAGAACCCAGTAGGTATCTTTAATTTATCGGAATTATATTAACCTCATTAATTGAGGTCTCATGTAATTGCTTAGACCCTGGTCGATCCTGATCTAGTGTATTTATGAGCAAATATGTTGCAGCTTCGAAGTTCTCATTCTTCCATGCACAATGCAGCCAGGACCACATTATTTAACATTCTCCTAGTTTTTTTTTTTTAAGAAGTAGTGTTATTTGATGGAGATTTAGCTAGACGTTATAAATCAAAACACTAGGGACCTATTAAAAGAGATCACACTCTACAAAGGAACAGTCAAAAACTCAGAATCTTTTTGAGACTTTTTGTGTTTTGGTTGTGGGCGTGCATCATATATTTCATCAAATATGATAATATATTATAAAACTAATCATATTAACGATTATGATAGGCAATGGCGAAAGTATTTTACTTCTATTTAATAGTATATATCTAGCTAATAATTTCGACAGCTGAATGACTTACAGTAGCTTCTACTCAGTTCCTCTACCTTCTAGAAATAGCAGGACTGTACTCATGATATTCTCGGAGATTGGTCATATTATTGCTCAGGTTGAACAACTGTAAATTGATGACAGCGAAGAGAATCTGACTACTTGGGTATGGTGACCGGTATTGAACCAATAACCTAGCTAGAGGTGAGGTGAGCAGTCCCAGCCCGGATGACGCTTTTATGGGGCAACACTTTTGGGTCTATACAACTTGGAGCCTAGGAATAAGGTAGACTCAAGTACTGCTCCAGCGGCACATACTCAATCTACCCTACTGTGTGAATCCCGAGAGAGGAAGAATAGAAGAGGTAACAAGAATAGATAGTTGTTATAGGGTGAGGTAGCATGTAATTAACTAGCTCTGATGTTCAAAGGCTGTTGCAGAAATGATAGAAAAGGCCAGAGGTTTCTGTGTTGGTAAGTGAGTGGGAAACATTGCTAATCAATTTGGATGGTTTTCGTAAAGAAAAAGTGACAAGAAACTATTGAGTAACAAGGCTGAAATGTTGAATTGCAAATCATGTCTGGGGAATCTTACGGAGGAAAACAGTTCACCGAGTAAATTTGGGACGAAATAGATAAAATTTGGTCAGGTTTTTCAATTGCTAAATGAAATGCTAAATTAGAATGTACATTGTTTGGTGGCACAAAAGACGCAGTCTAATTTTTGTAGAACATATTCGAGGAAAAGCTTTCAGTTTATTTGTGTATGTAATATAGGCCAACTTCGCATGAAGGACCCGAGATAATATTTTTAACCTTTTTTTATTTATTGAAAAATAAAAAAAGAAACGCGTCATATGTATCATCAAATACGCTAATATAAAATTAAATATATTAACAATTATGATAAGCAACGGTGAATGTATTTTGCTTATATTTAATGGGATGCATTTAACTGATAATTTCGACAGCTGAATGACTCCCATTACCCTCCACTCAGTCCCTTTACCTTCTCGAAATAGCAGCAACATCTATTCTAAGATACTCCAAATAGTCTTTAAAAAATCAAGGAACATTAGATAATATAGTCCTGGATTGCACTGTCCCAAAACGCATGTGACTTCCGACCCAATGACGTCATTTATAGCCCAATGTGTTTTCATATATGTTGTCTAAGAGGAGAGATTTCTCCCAAGACTATTTCCGCAGCGAAGGGCCTTTCCATATTCGAGTATATTGAATGTGCTAGATATCACTGTACATGTATATATATAAGGGTTTTGAAATTCTTTTTCCTAATGTTTTCTTTCGTAAGAACGTTTATCCTTTTATAAAGTTTTCATGCGAAGTCCGCCAGTAATTTTTTGCTTGCTCTCTAGTGTATTATAAAATACATCGTCGTATGATCTGCTAGGAAAAACTGACAAATACACATTAAATTATACCCTGTCTGTTTAAAAATAGACGAACGTATTGGATAATGTGGTCCTAGATATACAATTTTCGACAAAAGGATAGGATGGTCATTGGTGGAATATCTTTGATCAGAGGCATATCCGATCAAGGTTTTTCTGGGTCTAAACAACAGCAGCAATAAAAACAACATCACGGTAGTGTAACTTAAGTATTCTGTGATTATCAGCTTACATGCAACATAACTTGCAGCAGAAAACACGCAACACAATTTACATGACATAGTTGAGGCTTAATTATTGCTATAGCAATGCCAAATACAGAATTAATTACTCTCACTTAGCTGATTTTAAATGTAGGTGTCATGTAAATCTGTCGTGTAATTAGTAAACCAGAGTGATTGATACACACGACGTGCGTAAATATGTTAGCAAGTTTAATTTTGACTCAAACCTCACCAGCACTTTCGCTAGTAACAGAACACCAGTACACACGTCTGTTATCATTTGATAATAGTCACCATCACAACCATTATCATCATCTCCTTCAGCACTGTAAGCATCATCATCGTTGCTATTATCGCTCTCTCGCCATGACTATTACCAACACATCAACACCACTTACATCATTTTATACTCTTCATCTCCATTGCTTCTTTTTCTTCCTTATCTTCTTCATGTCTCTCTTCAGTTTCGTTTTATTTCCGCAGTTTGTTACTTTAAAAGAGCAGAAACTGTTATAATAGAGGCTGTAAAAGAGACCAAAAAAATGCATAAATGAGCTTGTATTAGTAATGCGTTGACTATTTTGTTTGTTGTTTTTTGTTGTTTTTTTTTTTTTTTGGT
>NC_068981.1:99130477-99132508 GCF_001194135.2 Octopus bimaculoides | reverse complement strand
AGAGAGAGAGAGAGAGAGAGAGAGAGAGAGAGAGATAAACTGATAGATAGATAGATAGATAGATAGATAGATAGATAGATAGATAGATTATTAAACCTGAACTATGGTTGTTATCAGAACACCGGGGTGAATATTAATTTGTTGTGTATACGAAACAATAAAAATGCTAAAACCACTACCTCTCTGTGACTAGTATTGTCACTCTTGAAGTGAGAATATATAATTAAAATGGCCGATAGAGGCACAGAAAGAAACCATACATATAGAGAATAAAAAGAAGGAAGCATTGCCTCTTGACGGAAGTACAAAAGAGGTCACTATAATGAAATATTCCCACATTATTTAAATAAGAATTCTTGCTGAAAATTTTGATGAAGGCGTTTACTTAAAATGCAAACACAAAAGTCGATATTGTCTTCGCATACAAGAAACAAAAGTCACACGCTTTTGTCAATAGGGTTGGACGACAAAGAAGTCTATATCTATCGGTAAACAGGTGCTGAATATACAGCTTGTAAAACCTCGACTATAGGTTCTCTTTCAACCTCTGCGCTATTGCGGTACTGGAGCGCAGAGCAAAAGATATGTCAGGATCTGGGCATTCTAAGAAAGGTCTTTCGTAAATATTTCAAAGAATCCCTACAAATTCAGTCTGTCGGTAATACAGCGAAAATTTGCAGTTCATTAAAACGATCTTCCATGTCATAGTACTAAGTGGCTCCGTTAAAGTTTATGGTTGTAGGAGATAGCATTCTTCACACGAAGGAATGAATAGTCTCCTATGACGAAACGTAACTAACTTCAAAACCACATTTGTTACATATGTATGTATGTATAGATGGATGGCCAGATTTATATGTACGTATGTATGTATGTATGTATGCATTATATATGCATGTATGCATGTATGTTATCTTTGTCTCTTTTTAATTTAGAGTTAATTTTGACCAGCCACCTGTTTGGTAGCAATGCTGGAAAGGCAAGAATCTTGTTTTGTTCACCATCCTTTAAACCATAAGAGGTTCTTTTAGATTTTTATTGTTTCAGATATCGTGATCATTTGTAGCATATAAATTAAGGAAATACATTCTCTCTCTAAGAACCAATGTTCAACCATACTTTGCTCCAGACGGGTTGGTACGTATCCTGTTGCTCCAATAATAATAGATATGAAAACTGAAAGTGTATCTTAAGTACCAGATTGACAACCTCTTTATAAATCGTCCACAGATGCTTTCTTTCTCGTGTATTTTTTCACCACATTGGTTTCCACTGGGCAGCTGATTTCTACAACAGAGAATGTTTCTTCTTGTGGTCTCAATAATATCTAGCCGGTTGTGTTTTAATGCAGTGGTTGCTTAAATATTTTAGTTCTGCCAGTATTTTCTTGAACCATCATTCTCAACTTCGTATGTTAGTATTTTCGTTTTTCTTATTCTCATCCAGACAGTTCTAGCCAGCGAATCATGCCTCATGGGAAGATAACATCTAGAAGAGGTTCTCTCGATGCATAATAATATATAATATATGAGTGTTTGCTTTAATAATATTAGTTTTTATGATAGTATTTGCTTTACTGTCTCCTATAAACTTTCTTGTCTTGTATATTTTATAAATCCAATCTTTAATAACCATTGGCCAATTTTATGTTAAGCCTGTAATGGTTTACTGCGACACATCAATTTAGTGGAAAGAGAAAGCTAACGGGAGATAAAGGGTTGACAGAACTGTGATCCATATCTCTAATCATCATCAAAATAAAGAGGAGGTAATTAATATATCATGCTTGCGAATTATTGTCAACTGAATGAATATTATTAATTGACTTCACTAATTATAGGTTATGATCGGAGCTATTTCATTATGGTGTCTAAGGACTTTAGAGGTTTTTTATTTTATATATATATATATAAATTTTACTTCATTCTCGACGAATCTCTCAATTATGCTGAATTCTATCCTAATTACGCTGAAAGAAAAATAATTATGCTTGTGAATATGTATGTCTGTATGTATGTATATATATATATA
>NC_068981.1:99125481-99129951 GCF_001194135.2 Octopus bimaculoides | reverse complement strand
ATATATATATATATATATATATATATATATACACATATATTCATCATACACACGCACACACACATATATATCACTATACATATATACATGTATGTATACATAGGTGTGTGTGTGTGTGTAGACAACATACTCGCATATGCAAACATATATAATGCTCTCTGTCTCTCTCTCTCTATACAGATCTGAATTTTAAACCATATAGTACTTTATTATGTAAAGAAAAAGAAAGAAATCTCTAACACCAAGCAGTGATACGACTATAACAGTGTATCGTCTCTATCATTGCCAATACTGCTTTACAAAGAATGCAGTACTACTTCAGATATAAGACATTGATGCTTTATATAGCATAAGCTAGATCCACTTTGGACACCATTCTGTTGCTATACGCACAAGCACTATAGACTGAAATTCGAGCTAACATGGGAGACTAAATGTTCGTTCGATCTCCTAGAAATAGTAGTCAAATCTCCGTCAAATCACATTTTTTGTCATAGGAAAAAATATGATCGATATCTTCCAAGTTTTTTTTTTTTTTTTTTTGCAGAGAAGAAAAGCGTGGAATGGTTACGGATGGAATGCTTTTAATGACAGATCTGCTGGGTCAGGTTTAACCTCTAACTAAAGACCAACAACAACAACTAGGCAAGTAGTTTATACGTGGTCGCTTTACTTGGTAAAGATAGTTGTTAATCTCCCGCGAATCACACCCTACACATGTATAATGTGGTCTTGCGTTACCTGAGCACGGGAAAGAGACAGAAAAGTTACCACTGGATTGCTCATGATCATACACTAACAGCGACAACAACAGTAACAACTTATATCGGATATGAAACATGTCCCATTCGACCGACTGGTAAAGATTCAACCGCAGTTTCATAGCCTCTTTACCCAGGACTACTCAAGCCACCCAATATTTGTTCCTTTTCGTCACCTGTACTTTATCAAACACAACACTTCGCCAAGTTATGTTTTCCCAGAATTAGAAACTCTCCAGAATTCAAGGTGATACCCCAGCGTGGCCGCCTTCCAATGACTGAAACAAGTTAAGAGATGAAAGGTAGACAAAAATCATTTACGCAATGAATCGAAGAAAGGTGAAATAAATTGGACATTTATTCTAGCTTGTTCCACTTGTTAGCTAGCCATGATGTCGGTGAGTCATCTTTCGAGAAAACCAGAGACACTGTTGCAAGTTTGTCTGCCTTGTCGATCAGAACAGCAATAAGAAAACTTCATTGCTATCAAATTTCAACAAAAGGGACACCATTAATTTATTGGTGAGTGGAAATAATTTATTTTATGTGCTTATGTTATGTTATTTGCTCATGTGTGTGTGTGTGTGTGTGTGTGTATGCGTGTGTAACAAATACATATAAATATATGTTTGTATGTATGTATGTATGTATGTATGTATGTATATATGTATGTATGTATGTATGTATATATGTATGTATGTATGTATGTATATCGCAATGTGAGAGTGGTAAAGTGTATTCAAACATATATTTTACACAGTGCAGACTTGATTTTATATAAAACTCAGTACGTTAGGTGGATAGATAGACTGGTTTATTATATCAAAAGTTGACTGTCTACGGTGGGTTTCGCCCTAGGCTGAGCTGTTTACGACTGTTAACTTTTGATATAATTAACATCATGTGTGTGTGTGTGTGTGTGTGTGTGTGTGTGTGTGTGTGTGTGTGTGTGTGTGTGTGTGCGCGCGCGAATGAGTATGTGTGTATGTGTGCACACATGAATATGCACACAAAGATATCTAACTAAATAGATGGATAAATAAATAGATAATATAATAATAATGATGATTTCAAATTTTAGCACCAGGCCAAGTTCGGGGGAAGGAGTAAATCGATTACATCGACTCTACTGCTCAACTGGTACATATTTCATCGACCCCCAAGAGGAATGAAAAGCGAAGTCGACGGACGCAATGCTGCTATGCATTTTGCTCGGCACGGTAACGATTCTGTCAGCTCGCCGCCTTAATAATATTGACAATAATCCTTTCTAGGCTTAAAACTGGGTGGTGGGAAGTCGCTTACATCGAACCCAGTATTCAGCTGGTACTTATTTTATCGACCCCGAAAGGATGAAAGACAATGTCGACCTCAGTGGAATTTGAACTCAGGACATAGAGAGAGACGAAGTGCCGCTAAGCATTCTGTCCGGCAGGTAAGCAATTCTGCCAGCTTGGGCTTTAAATAGTAATAACACTGGTTTCAAATTTTGACACAAGGCCAGAAAATTCGGGGAGGGTGAGTCGATTACTTCGATTCCAGTGCTCAACTGGTACTTATTTTATCGGCTCTGGAAGGATGAAAGACAAAGGACCTCGGCAGAATTTGAACTCAGAACGTAAAGAGAGACGAAATGCCGCTAAGCATTTGGCTCGGCGTGCTAAAGATTCTTCCACCTTGCTACCTTAAATTATAATAAAAATAATAACAATTACAACAACCTCATAACCAAATGGAGAGGATGTCATCAAGATGACCAATACATGGGTCATGCTAGTGTTGAGATTCTCTGCTTCTAAGGTGAACAAAAACAGCCACAGGAATTGCATAGAATTGGAAGGCTGTTCATAATGCACAATGCACATCACCTTAAAAGTCTCTGCTTCGAAGAAAAGAAGGAGGCAGAGGTTTGTTATACATAGAAGATATAAGCAGTGCTGCAATAATAAGTTTGAGAATACTTTGTTATGCATAATGGTAAAAGAAATATCCCCCCACAAAAAAAAAAAATTACTGAAACAATTGGAGAATTCAAGAAAAGAAAGTGCAACAAGGCTTATTGTTGGGAAAAGAAGTAATTACATGCTCAATTCATGCAACAAACTGAGGATGCTGGAAGTATAGAATGCTGGTTCCAACTGACTGATGGAAATCTGAAACGAGAAAGTGGATCTCTAATTAAAGCCGTTCAGAATCAAGCCATTAGAACGAATTTAATACAGACAGATTGAGAAAACTCAGCCAAACAGAGGAGAGGGTTAGTTGGTATCATCGGTCCCAGCATTTAAATTGTACTTAATTTTATCGATCTCGAAATGATGGAAAGGGAAAATTGCCGCCCAGTAATAAGAATTCTTAATATGAGAATACCAAAACGAGGCGTCGAGCTGGCAGGATCGTTAAGCAAGCCGAGCGAAGTGCTTAGTAGCAACAGTTCGCTCGACTTTACGGTCAGAGTTCAAATTCCTTCGCGGCTGACTTTAATCTTTTCCGGGGCTGATAAAACAAGTACCAAGTGAATACTGGGGTCGATGTCATTGATTTAGCCCTTCCCACAAAATTGTTGGCTTTGTGCCAAAATTTGAAACCACTATTGGCAGAGTAAATCTAAGAGAGATGGATTGACAAAACCTTACGATACTAGTTCTAACTCTTTACATTCTGAGTTCAAATTCCACCGAGATCAACTTTGCTTTTAATCCCTCCGGAGTCGATAAAATAAGATACCAGTCAAGTACTGGGTCAGTCTAAATTTTTAGCCTTTTGCCAAAAGTCAAAAACTGTTGTTAGGAGAGTAAGAGTGGTGAGTTAGCAGAATCGTTAGTGTTGGGCGAAATTCTTTATATTTATTCCGGCTTTTTATGTTCCGAGATCAAAACTTCGTCGAGACTACTGCTTTCTTACTCCAGATGGCCATAAAATAAAGTACTGGTCAAATACTTCTCGACTTACTCTCCAAGAAATTTCTAATCTGGTGCCTGTATTAGAAACAGTTATAAGGGCAGTTTGTTGCAAAATGCCTTGTGGTATTTAATTAGATCCTTTTCGTTCTCTGCTTATATCCCACAATAGATAACTTCGCCTCCCCCATTCGGGCGTCGATAGAATATTTACCGGTAGAGTTCTGCAGCAGATCTAATGGACTGCCTTCACTCGTTTCCACCAATGATTTTGGCTTTGCGCTCAATACAGAAGTCAACATCATCATCGTCATCATCATCATCATCACCATTTTCACTACTACTACTACTGCTGCTGCTGCTGCTGCTACTACTACTACTACTACTACTACTACTACTACTACTAAGGCGGCGAGCTGGTAGAATCGTTAGCATGCCGGGCAAGATGCTTAGCTGCATTTCGTCTGCCTTTACGTTCTGAGTTCAAATTCCGCTGAGCTCGACTTTGTCTTTCATGGTTTCGGGGTCGATAAATTAAGTACCAGTGAAACACTAGGGTCGATGTAATCGACTAGTCCCCCCCCCCCAACAAATTTGAGGCCTTGTACCTCCAGTAGAAAGAATTATTATCATTGTTGTTATTACCATTCCTATTTGTCCTTGTGGCAAATAGATAAGCGGTTATTACCCCTTCTTGGTTTTTCGATGGGAATTGCCACTAATTATAAGGCGGCGTTCATGAATGACGTTTGTTTTTGCAGGCATGTATATAAGAATACATGTTTGCATATTCTTTATGTATATATATA
>NC_068981.1:99123947-99125366 GCF_001194135.2 Octopus bimaculoides | reverse complement strand
ATATATATATATATATATATATATATATACATATATATATATTTGATTATGTATACGTACGACTATATATGTATGCATGTATGTGTGTAGATGTACGTGTGTGTGTGTGTGCGTGTGTGTGTATTTTGTATATTCTATGCAACTGTGAGCATTTATGCGTGTCTGTATGTCTGTGTGTGTTTGTTGCAGACTATCAGTTACGGGTCGTAAACATTCCAATAAGTTTTATGCATATTCAGATGAGACATGGTACAAGCAGGTGTGTATGTATGTATGTATGTATGTATGTATGTATGTATGTATGTGTCCATGTATGCATGTGTGTATGTGTGTATGTATATGTTTGGGTATATATATTTATATATATCTATATATACACACATATACATACACACACACACACACATATATATATATATATATATATACACACACATGTGTGTGTATATACACATGTATAAGTATATGAACATATGCATGTGAGTATGTAGGTGTGCATATGCAAACACATTTCGAACATATATATATATATATATATATATATATGCTTAACTACTGATCTATTCCCACATACGTCGGATAACTTTCTTAAAAATATTTTACTCCACACCCTCTCCCAGACACTCTCGCAAACACTTATATACGCTTGAGATTATATAGAGTAAATATGAGTAAGCTTGTCTATAATCACAGAAATAACTACGTATACTAACATATATGGTTATATGTATGTATGTATGTATGTATGTATACACAGAATGTTTTAAAGAAAGCGAAAAGAAAACACATATATATATATACACGAACATTAACTTATATATATATGTATATGTCTGAATGCATGTATGTATGTATGTATGTATGTATGTATATTATGCATAGATACATTTATATATATATATATATATATTATACACACCCTACATCAAGTAAAATGTATATAAAACAAAATATCCTAAGTATAGTTCGAGATGGACTGCTTGGCCTCGAATTTGATACCAGTTGACAAGTATGCTTGTATCGGCACGCGTCATTTTGGCGTGTGCATTTATGTATATGTGTGTATATATGTTTGTATGTATATATGTATGTATGTATGTATGTATGTATGTATGTATGTATGTATGCATGCATATGTATCTGTACGCGTGCACGGTCTCTCTCTCTCTCTCTCTCTCTCTCTCTCCCTTTCTGTCTAGCATACTCTCTCTCCATTTTCCCCTCCCCTCTCTGTATATATGTGTATACACATATATATATCTGATTATGTATATATATATATATATACATACATGCACACAGAGATGTTTGTATGTGTGTTTGTGTGTGTATTTGACGTGTCATTAATTTAACAAGCGGAATGTGTTGCCGATTATAAAAATATACACATACATATATACATTACACTATCGTGTGTGT
>NC_068981.1:99118877-99123937 GCF_001194135.2 Octopus bimaculoides | reverse complement strand
CATTTCCCAGCTGGATAAACCGATATAAATTATCTAGACGTTGGTTTTTTTCTTTTTGTTTTGTTTTTTTCTTAGATATGGACAGCAATATTAATTAGTGGTCGTTATTTATTTCTGAGTAAGCTAGTCCACAGTTGCCATTATCATGGCTGACAACGCTAACTGTAAAGCCTCGTTATGACATCTTTGAAGTTGATAAATTAGATCGAACCCAAATTCTGGTTGTGAACAGAATTCAGGCAGAGAAGGATTGCTGGTAGAAATATATCAAGGAGGAAAAAAGTTGTCACATTGCAGAAGATCTTGTTCAAGACAGCGGAGAAAAAGTTACAATCCATTTATTTCACGAAAAGAGTTGGAGTTTTCCTCTATTTCTTCGAAAGACCAACTAAAGAATGATCTGGCCTCTGGATGGATCAGTATCACAGACAAGGCTTATGGTACCGTCTGCTCGGCTTTCAAGACCGGTCGTAAAGCGTAACGTTAATTAGAGTCAAAACGTCAAAAATCCATCCTCAGTACAAGGATCAGCATTACACAAGGGTGATAGTTAGAGGCGTTACTAATGGCATTAACTTCTGACTCGTTGTCACCCTTTATCACAATACAGGCTGGTGGTGAGCGGAAAGGTGACGAAGAAAGTCGTGCAGTTGAAAGAGGTAAATATTGATTTGCAAGTCTTTACGATCTCTCAAGAACACAGGGCCATTCTGGAGCTGTTCTCTATCATAGATGCAGAGACAAAGATTATAAGACTTGCGGTACAAGGCAGAAAGTCAGGTGATATGCTTGTGTCAACAAGAACCACTTGAAAGCTTTCTGACCCGAGTGTCTAACAAGAGAGAGGGAGAGAGAGAGAGAGAGAGAGAGAGAGAGAGAGAGAGAGAGAGAGAGAGAGAGAGAGAGAGAGAGAGAGAGAGAGAGAGAGAGACAGAGAGAGAGAGAGAGAAAAGAGTGGCCGAAAGCAGCAATAATGGAGGTTGCCTTTCCAGCAGCAGCGCTAGTCGAAATATTGAAAATAGCAGAAAATGTTACCCTATCTGTGTATCTTGTCTACCGAGCGAGCGAGGGCATATTGGTGTCCGGTTTTAAAGACCGAGAGCGAAATAAAACAGTAAATAGAAATAATGACATACACAACTAGTCGTAGGATTGGACTACATTAGATGGGTCAGCGCAAAACAAAGCTGTAAGCTAGGGTCATTGGACAGTCGAATTGACTTCTAGTTTGTTGTCACTTTTGTAGCGCGAGTGGTGAACACAGAGGAGACGAGGAACAATATTTGGTTGATGAAGAGGGGGCAGCTTGGATTTGCAATCCTTATGACTCACCAAAACCACAGGGCCAGCCTGGAACTGTGCTCCTCCATGAGAGTAGAAACACCAGGTATTATAGTCTGGTGGTGCAGAGTGAAAAATCCAGCTGTTATGTACGTGGCAGCAGAAGCCTTTCTGCTCCGAAGAAATGGAAAAACAGAGAATGTGTGCATCAAAGAGAAGCAAAACCAGCAACAGCAGAAGATCCCGGAGAATTCTGTTCCAGTTGCACCACCAGTCGGAACTTCGGAAATGGCGGAGGAGATTACTGTGTCCTTGAATCCAGAAATGGATGTTGCCAATGTCCCACTCTCCGCAGTATCATTCCATCCCTCTTTGACGATGAGGAGTGAATGGATGCTGGGCAGGACAGCAATATCAGACCGTTTAAGAGAAGAACAAGGAACAGAAGAATGACTTTAAAAATGTTTAAAACATACGAAAAGGACTACACGATATGAAGTTCATTGTCGTGAAACAGAGCATCATACCTTTTAGATCAGAATTGAGTGTCATAATATACGAGGGGATGATGAAAAGCTTCTGGCTTTGGGTAAAAGAAAATACAGGTGGATCAGTTAATTATGAATTTTATTCAACATATTCCCTCTTGGATTCACACACTTATTGCAGCGGTCCTTCAGTTTTTCTAAGCCCTGTAAAAGAACTCGGAAGGTTGAGCCGCCAACCAGGCCTTTCGCGACACCCTTATAGCCAGGAACTTTTCAGCACCCCACCACATATATGTATAAACACACACGCACGCACGCACACATTCAGGTACACACATACACACATACACTCAAACACACAGACAGACAGACATACACACACACGAACACAAACACATATATGATAAAACAGAACCCAGAGTTTTGGTCTACATCGGCTATAAAAGAGAGGCAGTATTTTACATCTATGTCGAAAATATTCTGAGGTCTCTAATTTCACTCCTGTGAACATTTTCGTGAAGAAGGACTGTATCTGAAACGTTGAATTTTCCATGCCTCACTGCAAGTTTACTGCACTTCTTTGTCAATTACACCATCTGTCTGTCTATATCCGTCTGTTTCTGTATACACACATACATACACGCACACACGCACGCACATACACATACACACACACGCACACACGCACGCACGCACGCGCACGCGCACGCGCACGCGCACGCGCACGCACGCACACACACACACACACACACACACACACATACACACGTATATGTATATACTGGTGCAGAAAAGACAATGAGTATGGACAAGAGCAACGATAACTTCAGCGCCACCAACTCAAAAACGAGCGTTTTAACATAAACCGGTACCACCACTTCTTGGAAACATCGTCCTCAGTTAAATAACAAATTATAGCAAAGTAGTCAGAGCCACAGAAATTCTAAAAGCATAGAAGGAAGCCCTGAGAGAACCTAAGAACTTCGTACAAAAAGTAGGTAGGAGAGTCACTTTGAATGTCTACAGTTCAGTGCAAACGCTAAGAAATGCACAATCACATACAGATGCATGGATATAAAACGTTGGCGTGTTGAAAGGCTGAAACCGTCCAATATTTAACGCTTTCGTGTATAATATATGACTATATTGAATTATGTTGTCCTCAGTGGTAAATAAAGAGATTTAGTTATTGTTGCTCTTGCTCTTATTAGAGCGGTAATGTGACGGAATCGTCAGGATGTTGGACAAATGCCTCGTGGTATTTGTTCCGATTGCTTACATTGTGACTTTAAATCCCGTCGAGGTGAAATTGCCTTTCATCCTTCCGGAATCGATAAAAAGAAGTATCAGTAAACTACTAGGATTGGTTTAATTGACAAACTCCCAACCAAAATTTTGGTTCGCGCCATATTACAAATTACTATTATTAGCATTGCCGCTCCACTGACGATGGGATAACATTGGTGGTACTATTAATGTTTGTGTTGGTGTGAATGTTGCTATATATAATGGCGGTGGTGAGGCATTTGTTATTCTTCCAGTATTTATTTAGTTTACACGTTTGTTGCTGTTATGTTTGTTCATGCTGTTGTTATTGCAGTGATGTCGTAATGGTTGGTTATGATGAAGGTAGTGATGATAGCTTTGAAAAAATAATCGCTTACAGCAATGTCGATGACGGCGGCGGCGGTGGCGGGTTAGAATGGAAGGCTTGTAGTATAGTTATAAACGATGTTTTAAAAATGAGATACGCTATGGTGTCTATGAATTAAGACACTGTTAGTGCTGTAAGAAAGTGACACTCTGTCATGTTTAGGAAGTAATGCGGTGTGGTGTATAGAATATGTGACGCAATGTGGTGTATATCAATGTGTGACACATAGGAAAGCAGTGTCTATTAAGTCAAATACTACAGAAAATTAGACACTTTCTATACACAATACAGTGGGCTGAAAGAGGGAGACTATGTAGTGTCTTGAAAGTGAGACAATATCTGATGTAATATACTGTGTGATGTATTGAATGTGTGATATTGTATAATGTACTATGAGACACAGTGGGGTGTATTGAAAGTGAGACATTGTTTATTGTGTTCGAAGTGAAGCACTGTATAGTGTATAGAAAGCGAGGCGCAGTATGGTGTATAGAAAGTGGGAAAAGGAGATACTGTCTGGCATGCTGGATGTGGGACACTGTATGACGTGTTAGAAATGAGATAATCTACAGTGTATAAGATGTGAGAAACTGTGGAGTGTTTAAAAAGTGAGACTGTGTGTGGTGGCTGTGAAAATGAGACACTGTATGGTATCGATGATATTAAACACGCTATGCTAGTTAAGTAATATGCCTAAAAAGTTAGACGTATATAGTCTAGAAAATAAAATGTATGGTATATAAGAAGTGAGATGTTGTGTACTGTCTAGGAAGTTAGACGTCGCGCTGTTTAGGACGTAAAATGTTGTGCAATGTCTTACAAGTGAGACACTGTTAGAGGTTTATGAGGTGGAACAAAGTATAGAATGATTCATGAAATGACACATTGCATGGATAATAGGTGTAACATTTCCTGACGAGCAGCGGTCGATATAAGAAAGATAGGTAAGCTTGATGTATGCGATAGGAATGATAGGGTTCACAGTGAATGGAGCATATGATTTGTGATGGCAGATCAAAATTTGATCATAGAGAGCAGCGGTTTCCAACCACTTTTGCACTGCAGAGCGGTTTCGTGCAAGACAATTTGTCCCCAGACCGGAGAATCACGGGCACAACGAAACACTTTAAAGTGCATAATATATGATTTAATTATTACTTATAAAATACATATATAATGCAAAGAGACCCTGCAGACTGCGATAATCAATAAAATCAAATCAAAATTAAAAAATTTATATTTTGTGTATCGCTGGTATTGGTTCGCGGTTTGGTAGTTGAAGAACCTTGATATACAGTATTTGTTTGGAACAGAAGGAGCGAACTTAGAAATATTATCTCTTCCATCATATATAACATACATAAATACATACATACATACATACATACATAGGTTATGATTTCCAAAATGGAGCGAGCACTTTCTTCACTCTGATGAAGCTCCATGTTCCAGATCGGATGTATTACCATATATGATAAATATTATTTTTAGAATTTTCAATAGCAATACCATATAACACTGGAAGCAGAAACAGCTGTAAGATGGGATACAGTCTATTTTACATTGAATTAAAAAATAATAATTGATGTAAGTCAATTGTCGTTGATCAATATTTCTCCTTTTTCTGCTTACTTTAT
>NC_068981.1:99115439-99117871 GCF_001194135.2 Octopus bimaculoides | reverse complement strand
TATATATATATATATATGTATACATACATACACGCACACACACAGAGAAAGTTGTATGTTACATACACATATACATGCACACACACGCTTGTACGCATATTATTTTTGATTTAAGCAACATTCATCTTCATTGAATTATCAACTAGATATCCAAGTAGATCAGTTATTTCTGCAAACAGCAGTAACATGTACCATTCAATAATTACAGTCCAGCTGGCGTCAGACATTACACTAGAACGTGCGAAGATTTCCATTTTTTTTCTTACTTTTTATTTTGTTTTGTTCTGTCTTGTTTTGTTTTGTTTGCTCTTGGCTTTGATTCGTCCAGCTAGTGGCCAAGTGAAGTAACCAATCCAATCACACCTACCGTCAACACTTCGTGTGAACATTTCGAGCAGAAGCTATCGACGTATAAGGTCAAATGTCTAAATTCTTAGCCTGTCACCACTGTCTGTCAGTGTACATACATACGAGTGAAACTTTTTTCTATGTATGCATATGTATGTGAGAAAGTGTGTGTTATATGTTTGTGTGTGTGTGTGTGTGTGTGTGTGTGTGTGTGTGTGTGTGTGTGTGTGTGTGTGTGTGTGTGTGTGTGTGTGTGTGTGTGTGTGTGTGTGTAAATGTATTTGTGAGCATTATATAAATATGTGCGCGTCTGTGTTGGAATTGCTAGTCTGTTAATGTATCTACTTACGTTTTCCATATATGCACGTATCTGTTTTTATGCATTTATGTATGAATGTATGTATCTATGTATGTATGCATGTATGTATGTGTGCATGTATGCATGTATGTATGTATGTATGTATGTATGTATGTATGTATATGTGCATATGAAGGCGCATGGCTCACTGGTTAGAGCGTCGAACTTACGATCGTGAGGTTGTGAGTTCGATTCCCGGACCGGGCTACGTGTTGTTTTATTGAGCAAGATACTTTATTTCACGTTGCTCCTGTTAACTCAGCTATAGAAATGAGTTGCGACATCACTGGTGCCAAGCTATATCGGCCTTTGCCTTATCCCTTGGATAACATCGGTGGTGTGGAGAGGGGAGAGGCTGGTATGCATGGGCGACTGCTGGCCTTCCACAAACAACCTTGCTTGGACTTGTGCCTCAGAGGGTAACTTTCTAGGTGCAATACCATGGTCATTCATAACCGAAAGGGGCCTCCTCCTCTATGTGTGTATATATGTGGGTGTATGTGTGTATATATGTGGGTGTATGTGTGTTTGTAGCTATCTATCTATCTATCTATCTATCTATCTATCTATCTATCTATCTATCTATCTGTCTGTCTATCTATCTATCTATCTAACTTAGCGGTTCGGCAAAAGAGACCGATAGAATAAGTACTAGGCTTCCAAAGAATAAGTCCTGGGGTCGAGTTGCTCGACTAAAGGCGGTGCTCCAGCATGGCCACAGTCAAACGACTGAAACAAGTAAAAGAGTAAAAGAGTAAAAGAGTATATATATATGCATGTATGTGTGTATGTATGCATGCATGTGGGTGTATGTGTATTGGATGTATATATATATATGCATACATATGTACAAACATACACACATAGATATACACACATATACACATACAAGCATACATACATACATACATACATACATACATACATACATACATACATACATACATACATGCATACATACATAAGCACACAGAGAAGCTGTAGTGTGAATGTCGTGTTGGTTATTCTCCGAAAATACAACCACATACGTATGCAATCATGTATGCAATCATATTGTTTAAGATTGCATACACCACTACATCATACAGTACAGAAGTATAACACCGTATGGGAATGATATTATATAAAATCATGGTAGTACGAAAAAAAGGTCTGATACTAGGATATTATCTGTCGTATGACTGGTACTTTTGGACGTATATTTTTGCCACTTTGGTTAATATCAAGAAATATAGATTACATACAATAATTATAAAACAATTTTATCAGATTACTTGGTGCTTACTCAAAACGATGAAATGAAAGCTAATTTTCAAAACAAAAATATTTATTTCCTTAAATGAAATTAAATAAAACGAATGTTTCATTTCTATACTCAGTCTCCTTTTGTTATTCTTTCTCCTCTTCTTCTACCTCCTCCTCTTATTTATCCTCCTCTTCTTTATTCTCCTCTTCTTCCTCCTCTACTCTTTCCTCCTCGTCTTCTTCCCTTCCTCCTCGTCTTTCTCCCTTCCTTTTCCTCCTCACTCTCTTCCCCTGCTCCTTCTCCTACTCTCCCACTCTCGCACCTTCCTCGTCTTCTGCCTCCCCCTCCTCCTCCTTTCTCACTGTGTTTGTGTATGTGTGTGTGTGTGTGTGTGTGGCTTTTCTTTATCTTTTGTCTGCCTCTAAGCTTCATCTGTGCCCTCATCCTACACTTGTGCTAACTCTCTGTTTCTAGTTTTTA
>NC_068981.1:99106330-99114275 GCF_001194135.2 Octopus bimaculoides | reverse complement strand
CATATATTAATATAACAAAATTGGATAGTAAAACTGTGGTAAGAGAACCTGTAAATGGTCATAATTTTTTACTGAGATAGCAGCGAAGTCAAGAGCGAAACGTAATGGGATGGAAATGCATGCAGTGTGGTTACTTCAACAGGACGTCATCCAATTCACGTAAAAAAAAAAATACAGCTACCAAAAATCAAAACAAAACGGGTCCTAAAAATATATAGCTCAATCGCATACATCTAGGCGCAGGCGTGGCTGAGTGGTAAGAAGCTTGCTTACCAACCACATGGTTCCGGGTTCAGTACCACTGCGTGGCACTTTGGGCAAGTGTCTTCTACTATAGCCTCGGGTCGACCAAAACGTTGTGAGTGGATTTGGTAGACGTCTTTAGGTTCCGAGTTCAAATTCCGCCGAGGTTGACTTTGCGTTTCATCCTTTCCGGGTCGATAAAGTAAGTATCAGTTGAGCAGCACTGGGGTCGATGTAATCGACTTCCCTCCTCCGAAGTTGCTAGCCAGGTGCTAAAATTTGAAATCAATAGTTATCTTCTTTTTTTTTTTTGTTTTTAGCAAAACCTCTTTTATGGTCACCTTCATTTCAGTGCTGGATATTGATGGAATGATCTTCGGTCAATAACCCATCTCTGTATCTTTGGAATATGTAATTGCTTAGCCGAAACGAAAATTAACGAGAAGAGTATGGCGAATTTACTATGACTGTCGAGTTCACTGCCATCTGGCTAGGATGCAATCAAGGAATGATCAGAACATTATCCATGTTACATTACATGATACCTGATATATTGCACATCTGGTTAGTTAAAAGACAATCAGTGCTACACAGTATCCAGAATGCCAAAGCTTGTTCAACACAGAATAGAATCCAATCTGATACGATCCAGTGTTATCATTGACAGAACCCTTCGCCCAAACTTAGAAAGAATAAATCTGAAATTCCTCATTGTACTTTGTGAATAAGATCATCGATTCCTGAAAATTTACTCTGACGAAACTACTAATAGAACTCTTTCGAAAAATGTTATAATATGTAACAATATAATTTTATATGTCCTACTGTATATAGGAAGATATAATACGGCCAAATGGTATACGAGAGGGTGCTGAAAAATTCCTGGATTTAAGGGTGTCGCGAAAGGCCTGATCGGAGACCCAACTTTCCGAGTTCCTTTACAAAGCTTAGAAAAACAGAAGGACAGCTGCAGTAAGTGTGTGAATCTGAGACAGGAATAAGTTGAATAAAATTCGTATTAACTGATTCTCCCGTAATTTTTTTTACTCAAAGCCAGGAACTTTTCAGCACCCCATCGCATAGATATGTAGACGTAGAGTACCTGAAGAGGTTTTTATTGACTACAATACACTCCCTCGCATCACACACAAATATATACACAAAATATGTTATTAGTTATGAAAATATAATCTTGTTTCGGCTAAAGTTAGAATTCTTGAAATAATTCTGTAAAAATAACATTTTTTTTTTTATCAAAGTTGTAATTTTGCACAAGATATGGTTTTTATTCCCTCGCGGACTACAGAAATATGTATTCTTTAAAGCTGACCAAATAACTGCTTAAACACAAACTATTCTGGTCTGCAGATGTTAACTCTTGTGAATGTTAACGTAGAAAAATATTTTATAAAACTTCCGAATATAGGAATCATTTGTTAATTAATGTCTACACTAACAGATGATATGCCCATCACGTATACTCGTTTCGTGGAAATAAATACGCTTCTCGGGTTATTCAATCGTTTGTAAGTTACTCAGCCATTTGTTTGTCGTCAAGTAATTCTTAAGATGCCCAGACATTTGTGGATTGTTTGTTATCACAGCAGTTGTTTTTCTTCCTTCTTAGTTGTGTTACATTAGCTTCTATAACCTTTTATTGGAAAGATTTATTCAATCATTAATTTTATTATATTTTAGATATTTTGTTCAAATCTTTTGATCAGATGTGTATATATATATACGTACGCGCGCAGAAACACACACACATATGCATACACATCACTTAAACAAGTAACTGAATCAATGAATAAATGAATGAACGAATATGTTAATAGATTCATTTTATATTCATTTTATTAGTAATCGTGTTGATTTAATAAACCTGCTGAGGCCTAACCTTGCTTGAACAGTAAGAAAATAAAGGAAAGAAAACATTTAGACGTCTGAAATTTAGCATAACACATTTCCCCGCAGTTTATCATGAAGCTGATGTTGTCTGATAGTCGTACCACTCATTCAGTCGTTATCATAGTCTGGCAGTTCTACCAAACCATAAATTTTATAGCATTCTGGAGGAAGAATGTATATTTGTTTTTAATCATAATTATTTAATTCCATGGAAAGCAATTTCCAAAGCCTGACTATCTTGCCTTTCTCCACTGTTTCAGTGTAGCTAGTTGATAATGCTCATTAATTAGTGGCAACCAGTCCCCAGTGTTAATGAAATGATAGAAATGACAGAAAAATGACGATAATTAATTCGTACGATAATTCTCTTTCCACAATATCTACAGCTATGGATGTAGATGTAGAAGATAGAGGGCTTAGAAGGAGCTCTGGTCGATGGACGGAAGGGTGTATGCTCTCATGGCCGGTTATTTAAGAATAAGGATGTGAAGAGCAAGGAAGCAGAGCTCTGGTTTTGCGCAACCACATGGGTTGTGGACTAAGACATTGGGGCTGACGTAGATCCGTGACTCATTGCTCTCTTTACGCAAAGTAGAGACAAGAAGTTTGCACGTAGACGACATGCAGGATCAACTGGATGTGGAATATGGAAACTGAGATAATACCAGTAGTCATTGGAGAAGTACAACTCATGAAAAAGGAACTGGAAAAGCTCATCAACCGAGTAGCATCAATATTTCTGCAACCCAGAAGACCACACGAGTTGGAATATTTAATTTACAACGTTCTGTCGATCAAGTGATATTTTCCCTATAGGGCTTGATGCAGTTTGGATTCGGCCCTACAGGGTATAAAACAAGAAGTATAGCACAACAACAGTAACAATAATTCTTTATACTATAGGCACATGGCCTGAAATTTCGTCAGAAGTGGCTAATCGATAGAATCGACCCCGGTGCTTAACTGATCAACACCGGAAGGATGAAAGGCAAAGTCGACCTTGGCAGAATTTGAACTCAGAATGTAAAGACAGATGAAATGCCGCTAAGCATTCTACCCGGCGTGTTAACGATTCCGCCACCTTAACAATACTATTCTTTTCTACTATAGGCACAAGGCCCGAAATTTTGGGGGAGGAGGCCAGTCGATTACATCGACCCAGTACGCAAATGGTACTTAATTTATCGACCCCGAAAGAATAAAAGGCAAAGTCGATCTCGGCGGAATTTGAACTCAGAGCGTAAAGACAGACGAAATATCGCCAAGTATTTCGCCCGGCGTGCTAACGTTTCTTATTTCTTTATTGCCCACAAAGAGCTAAACATAGAGGGGACAAACAAGAACAGACAAAGGGATTATGTCAATTACATCGACCCCAGTGCGTAACTGGTACTTAATTTATCGACCCCGAAAGGATGAAAGACAAAGTCGACCTCGGCGGAATTTGAACTCAGAACGTAACGGCAGACGAAATACCGCTAAGCATTTCTCCCGGCGTGCTAACGTTTCTGCCAGCTCACCGCCTTCTTACTAATAACAATATTAATAAAAATAATTATTATTTCTACACTAGGCACAAGGCCTTGAAAAGTTTTGGGGAAAGGGGCTAGTCGATTACATAGACCCCAGTGCGTAATTGGTACTTGTTTCATCGACCCCGAAAGGATGAAAGGCAAAGTTGACCTCGGCAGAATTTGAATTCTGAACGTAGCGGTAGACGAATAATAATGATGATGATGATGATGATGATAATAATAATAATAATAATAATAATAATAATAATAATAATAATAATTATTATTATTATTATTATTATCATTATTAAAATGATGATGATATTGGTTTCAAATTTTGATGCAAAGTCAGCAATTTTAGGGGTAGGAGTAAGTCCATTATATACTCCAGTGGTCATCTGATACTTATTTTATCTACTCTGAAAGGAAGAAAGGCGAAGTCAGCCTCGGCGGAATTTGAACTCATAACGTAAAGAGCATGAACAAATATCACAAGGCAGTTTGTAATACAAGTTAAACAGGACTGACCCCAGATATTAACACGTTAAACAATGCTAATCTTGGACACAAATAACATAGTAGGAGAATCAATCATTTTTTTTTTTTTTTTAGGAATAAATGATCCCCAGTTATACGCTACAGGTGACAAACTAGAAACAATATTTTTACGCTACAGGTTACAAACAACTAGAAACAATAGGTGTACCAGAGAAAATGATGCGATATTAACAAGTATACTAACAATACAAGCAATACAAGCCAAAGAGAGATTTTAGAGAGGTTGCAGACATCCGAATTTAGAGTAAGAAAGAAACGTGGTAGTAGTATGTCACAAAAGCGTGACCGAAGTACGTCACAAAAGCGTGTCTTCTTACAGAGGAGAAAAGTGACATGACTACTTCTGAAGGATGGAGATGGCTTCCACATGCCTTCAAAGGAAGAGATGAAGATAGCCTCAGACAATGTTTGACATTATAAGTACTCTGTTTATAGAGTTGGAGCATGTGGGAGTGTATGTCTCCTTTTCGAAATTGAGAACGAGGTAAGAAAGCAGACTGAACTGGTATACCACACACCTGATCAAAATTTAATGCCGAAGTAATAACATGAGGATGTGAGCACAGAACATTGGTGGTGATAATGATTTTGATTTCCCTGTTACTTTCGCAATGGAATATATGCAGGCGCTGACAACCGAAATAACACAGAATGACATGTGAAACTGCGCTGATGATGCCTGAACACCGTAGAGTAATCTTGGAGTTGTGTCTCATTGTGGTTGCAGGGAGAAAGACAATAATATTGGTGTTGCAGAGCAGAAAGCTTAACTGTTACATATTTAGCAGCATGACCAATGTGAGAGTTTGTGAAGGAGTTGGAAAGGCAGAGAAATAGAGAAAGCAAACAACAGTAGGTTTCAGTGGTTGATGTTTCCAGGGTACCACCAGTCGCAGCTCCAAGATTTGAGAAAGAAATTGCCTCGTCCACAGTGCCATAGCTAACGAACAGATGTCTCCTCTCTTCGACCACAACCTGTATGTCCTTTCCTAGGCGGATATTTCTTCTCCAAAGTCATTCATATTCAACTCTTCCTGAATTCTTGCAATACAACATTTTAAAGGTAAAAAATCATATCCGGTAGGATTTGAACTCAGAACATAAAGGGACGTAATTATCATTTTAGTTACTAATTCAATGAATTTCGTGCATACAAAATGAAGAGCGTGGGAAACAGGATTCGTCAAAAACAAAAAAAAAGGTTGTTTTTTTTTTGTATCCTAAATAACGCGTGTTCTTGTGTCTCGTTGCTTAGAGTTCACATTTATGAATAATGTCTTTATGCAGTTATTCCCACAAAGTGACACACGCTCAAGGAAACACACATAGACCCACACGCACGCTTATACGCACATTCACACACATCGATCCCGGCAGGATTTGAAGAGCATAAAGGGACATAACTAAATACCGAAAAGCATTTCATTCATCGCTCTGCCGCTCTATACCACTTCACCGCCTTCAATAATAATAATAATCATAATGATTTCTTTATAATATTTATTTATAATAACAATGGCTACAGCAGCAGCAAAATTAACAGCAGCAACAGCAACTTAACAACAATAGTAGGCCATATTTATTTTTCAAACATCTGTCTTTTTCTTTTCCCTTTCTTCATTCTTTAAACAACGTTAGGCTTCAGCAAGTTTATTAAATCAACAAGATTAGTAGTAGAATGAATCTACTAAAACATTCATTCATTGCTCAATTCATTCATTCATTCATTCATTTATTCATTCATTCATTCTTTCATTCGTTCGTTTGTTTAATCGATGTTTGTGCGTATGTATGCACGCGCGCGCGCATGTGTGTATGTGTGTATTTGAGTGTATGTTGCTTTGTGAGTAAACTCTATAAAGACTCCATTCATAAACGTAAACCCTGAGCAACGAGCTATAAGGACACACGTCACTTTTTATAAAAAAACTTTCTTTTAGCGTATCCTAGTTCCCAAGCTCTTCATTTTACATGCACGAAGTCCATTGAATTGATGATTAAAAGGATAATGTGGTTGGTATAAATGGTGGGAAAGAGGGAGGAAGAGAGACAAAGATACAGAGAGAGAGAGAGAGAAATATTGTCCTTGTCTATTACAGAAACAATAGCACACCTGGTCTAGAAGTTCCTGATTATCAGAGCTAAACTAAAGATATACTAATGTCTCTGTTGCATGGCAATAAGTACCATGCTCTATTTCCTTATAGGTGTGCAGGGGTGCCGAATAGTTAAGAAATTAGCTTTGCGATAATGAGGGTTTGCGATCGAACCTATTGTACGGCACCTGAGGCAAGTAAAAGATACTTTTAACAGATACATCAGTTAATATTGATTTCAAATTTCGGCATAAGGCCAGCAATTTCGGGGGAGGGGACTAGTCGATTACATCAACTGGTACTTATTTTATCGACCCCGAAAGGAGAAAAGGCAAAATCGACCCCGGCGAAATTTGAACTCAGAACGTAAAGACGGACGAAATGCCGCTAAGCATATTTGCTCGTCGTGCTAACGATTCTGCGAGCTTGCCGCCCTTACATCAGTTAGCATTAACTTTTTTTTTACCGTAGCATTGGTTCAATCTAATCTTTGTAAAATTGGGAAGATGAAAACTGAACGGGAAACCCTTGAATCAGAGATTGAACCTGTCACGTTTGTTGTTACGCCGATCTTGCATATTTCCTTTAACGGTACCAATTAATTTCTCTGGCAAATTCTAACAATGAAACAAGGCCGGAAATTTGGCGGTGATGGTTGTGGTGGGAAGAGTCAATTATATCGACCCTGGAACTTGACTGGTATTTAGTTAAGTCCTGATCGATGTAATCGATGGTTCCTGCCTCATATAATTTTCAGCCTTGTACGTTTGAAATTATCATCAACATTATATTCTTTTCTTCTCTAGGCACAAGGCCCGGAATTTTGGGTGAGGGGGCCAGTCGATTAGATCGACCCAGTACACAACTGGTACTTAATTTATCGACCCCGAAAGGATGAAAGGCAAAGTCGACCTCGGTGCAATCTGAACACAGAACGTAAAGACAGACGCTAAGCAATTCGCCCGGCGTGCTAACGTTTCTGCCAGCTCACTGCCTAGGCATAATAATCATTATTATCATTATAATTATCAAGAAGGCAGCGAGCTGGTAGAACCGTTAGCTCACTGGATGAAATGCTTAGCGGTATTTCGTCTGCTAATATGTTCTGAATTCAAATTCCGCCGAGGTCGACTTCACCTTTCATCCTTTCGGGGTCGAAGAATAAGTACCAGTTGAACACTGGAGCCGATGTAATCGACTCATCTCCTGCCCGGAATTGTTGCCCTTCTGGCAAAATTTGAAACCATTACTATAATTATGAAGGCAGTGAGCTGACACAATCCTTAACACGCCGGGCAAAATGCTTAGCGGCATTTCGTCCGTCCTTACGTTCTGAGTTCAAATTCCGCCGAGGTCGACTTTGCCTTTCATCCTTTCGGGGTCGATTAAATAAGTACCAGTTACGCACTGAGGTCGATGCAATCGACTTAATCCCTTCCAATTTTGAGGCCTTGTGCTTCCAGTAGAAAATATTATTATTAGGGCGGCGAGCTGGCAGCAAAGTTAGCACGCTGCTCAAAATGCTTAGCGGCATTTCGTCCATCTTTACATTCCACCTAGGTCCACTTTTCCTTTCATCCTTTCGGGGTCGATAAAATAATTACCAGTTTAGCACTGGAGTCGATG
>NC_068981.1:99103567-99105522 GCF_001194135.2 Octopus bimaculoides | reverse complement strand
CACACACACACACACACACACACACACACACACACACACACTCACGGTTTAACATTGTACAAGCAACAACAAAAAAACAAAAGAGAGACAGGTGAGAGAACAACAAACAATATGCATTAAGTTAACGCTCAAGAAAAATGGAAGTTTTTGACGTTTCGAATCTACGCCCTTCTGAAGAAAGGAATGAAGAGAGAAAGCAGATGGAAAGAGGTGAAAAAGAACGGAGAGAGAAAAAGCTTGTCTGAGTTAACGGTTGCACATGTTGCATTGACTGGATGGAAGGAAGTGGTTGTTTCTTTGAAAATGAGTGCTTTCGTTGTAGTGGGAATAAGCGATAGTCAGAGTAGTAATAGCATTCACAATATTGAGAAGAGTGTATAGGCCCCCCCACCACCACCACACGCACACACACGCACAGACACCAAAAAGAATTATAAATACAAAGGTAGACTAAAAGTAAAACAGCAAACATGACCATTAAGTAAGTAGACATAATTTTGTGCACAAGCATTTAATTCGAAAAGCACACTAATAGTAGTGAAAACGTAAATTACCCTGCATGACAAAATCTTTACTTTTTCGTTTTTGGTCAGTAAGTGTTATTTCCTATTTGCTTCTATCTAGAAATCAAAGGAAATCACTACTAGTCCCTTCAAACTTTGCTTTAGTCGCCTAGGCATCAATGTTTTGAAACTGACCTATTTTCCATTACATTTCAGACAGATTCAGCGCTGAGTTGCTCAAGTACAAATATCGTTAGAGCAAATATTCAGCTCAATACCACAGATTTGCTTGCCAGTTGCTTCACCAAAACCACTTGAGCATGTCTCTCAATGCCTGACTATATGTGCATCTCTAATCATGAGCAGGAGTAGTGGAAGAGTATCATAGCCATGTGTTGCAAGGTATTTTTTGGGAGTTTGAATAAATGTAACAAAAGCAAAGTTTGAAGGAAATATTAGCAATTTTTCATACTTTGTAGGGGTAAGCAAATAGGAAGTAAGAGTTGCTATTCAAGGACAAAAATCATGTTACACAGAGTTATATGACAAAATGTAAAAAATAACGAGCACACCAACAACAGCAAGTCATCATTTGCTCGCGAAGCAAACCTAGCGGAGATGTTGGACATGAGTCTACCCCAAGCAAAAGAGAGAATGTGGTAAAATCATGTCGACAAAGAAAATGCTTCTTACCAAACGATTTTATGCAGTAAAAGGAAAACAGGGGTGACATCCCTGTTTTCCAAAACTCGGAGCTTCTATATGCCCCTCAAAAGAAGAGTTAGGAGCTCCGGCCGATGTCTGGAAAGTTGTATGCTCCCTTAACCGACTCAGGGTTTAGGTGTCAATAATTTAAGAATCAACCTCTTTATCAATGCCCCTATCTATGACCCTTGAATTATATTACAGCACTACTCCGAGAGAAGGTATTTGGAAACCAATTCGGCTTATCACACCCTCAAAATAATAGCTGAAGAAGCCCTAAGGTCATGTTTCCCCTGATGATATTGGGAGGATGTTCGAGAGTATATGCTTCGAAAGTGAGGATAAGGCAAGAAAATCGGTAGAACTGATGCTTCACACACTTCGATACTGTGTGTGTGTGTGTGTGTGTGTGTGTGTGTGTGTGTGTGTGTGTGTGTGTGTGTGTGTGTGTGTGTGTGTGTGTGTGTGTGTGTGTGTGTGTGTGTGTGCGTGCGTGCGTGTGCCGCGAGTGCGTGTGAATGGCTTTGTGGTTAATAAGTTTACTTCGCAATTACGAGGCTTCAGTTTCAGTTCCACTCTGAGGTAAATTTGGCAGACAGAAACACCAAGGAAGCCTGTAGTATACGCATTTATGTATGTATGTATGTATGTATGTATGTACATACACGCACACAGTTACACACACACACACACACACACACACACACACATATGTATGTATGTATGTATGGATATCTGTGTGCGTGT
>NC_068981.1:99101202-99103557 GCF_001194135.2 Octopus bimaculoides | reverse complement strand
TGTATGTATGTATGTATGGATATCTGTGTGCGTGTGTGTGTGTGTGCGCGCTGTGTTTGTCTAGGAATGTGTATGTCTGTGTGTGTGAACGCACAAAATTTTATAGTTATATACATAGATACGAACAGACACCTCTATATGTGAACGTCTATTCTCACTCGCACGCCCGCACGCACGCACACACACACACACACACACACACACACACACTCTCTCTCTCATACATACATATACTCTCACGCGTGCACGCACTCATACACATACACACACAGAACGTATGT
This sequence comes from Octopus bimaculoides, assembly GCF_001194135.2. Taxonomy (NCBI): domain Eukaryota; kingdom Metazoa; phylum Mollusca; class Cephalopoda; order Octopoda; family Octopodidae; genus Octopus; species Octopus bimaculoides. The sequence continues at coordinate 99,103,276 of NC_068981.1, read as the reverse complement.
ATATGTGTGAATACATACATATGGTTGTTCTATGTGTATTATCTTGTACTCATACTAACATTCACACAAAGTCCTGTCTCTCTGACGACAAACGCAGCAGGATCCACAATTAAAGAAGTAAACGATAAAGTACATCCGCTGATGATTTTCAGATATTTACGCCAGGCAAAGGTCGTGAAACGAGTTATAAACGGAGTAATTCTGGTTTGGCAGGATTAGTTCTCGTCACGTTATAGACAACAACGTGTGATGGAACTGTTCACTTTTACAGTTGATTCGTTATTCTCAAAGCAATTTTACTGACATCAAATAGGTGGAGTTAAATACGACAATAGCTAAAAGGTGGAGATAGAAAATAAATTAGAAAATATTCATATATCATGCCTCGTATTTATTTTATATCATTCTAGTGTGAAATGGTCACGCAGACACATACACACATTTTGTTTGGTTAAATTACACGGTTTCAAAACTTTTAACGTGTTTCAAATTGAGTTCTTCGTACTCATCCTTGCGTATTGGGAAAAGATCATGTTTTACGTTTTGTTCTCAGCGTATTGTTCGAGGGAGGTACGCGGTGCTTTCTGCATCTATAATAGCTAAATCACAACTAAACTATACCCTTCTATGTACGAATTAAATAATCTTTACACAAATTAAAATAACCTCGAAGCAAATTAACATAATTTCGAAAATTAAAAGCAAGAAAATTAAAATGACTTAAAAGTATATTAAAAATTATGGAATAAATTAGATTGTAGATATTTAGATAAAATATAGTAGGTAAATCTGTGGTTGAAATGGTTTTAAATTCCTTTAAAATCTGAATTCATTTCATTTGATCTATATCTTCAATGTTGTGTTTACTTATGGATGACGACAGTCAATCTAAAAGCGACAAGAGCTTGTTTCAAACAAGTACTTGTTTTACACAAGAGAGCCATGCAAGTAGAGGGACATACAAGAAATTTGCACTCTTATACGTGTAGTGTGTGCAGATGAACAACGAGAAGATTGTGAATCCATTTACTGCAGGATATGGTGTTAAGAATACAACAGCATATAATTAAACACGCAGAGATAGTGCATCATATTTGCTCTGAGGAAAGGAAAAAGTCAAGCTTGAAAATTAAGATATTGAATAATTTGTTGAGTTTGGTCAATCATATAGCCACAATTATCATTGAAAAGCTCTAGCGAATATTTGCAATCAACGTATAGATTGACTGTCCTAAAGATCTGTGGAAATTCCAGTTGATGAAGAAAAAGTTTCATTGAAGCAAATGCATGATTCTCATGAACTCATAAAAAATAGTTTGATACTTGTCCAAGCAATGTTACCAGTTAAAATTAAACAGTAATTTATTATAAATTATCAGAAATATGGTTTGATGGCATCAATAAATTAGAAAAAAATATATAATTTGCTTCGAGATTATTTTGATACGTACTTGAAAAGTTGTTGAAGTTTCCACAAGGATGTTTGTAAACACCATATCAATTATAACACTGACCAGACGTCTACGCCTCAGACTTTATAACCTAACGCATCTTGGCTGTAACTTGAAGGACATAACACTACTATTTCTAATCGAGAGACAACATAAATGCTTCTTCATTGGTTCATGTCGCTGACTGTAATCGGTTGTTGTGGCTCTCCAGAAATATCATAATTCGTAGTAGAATTTCATCAAGTGTTATCGTACTTTTTAAAAAATATAGCTTTATAATCCACTAATTATCCGATTGATGCAAACTGATGAACGATTAGTAGTTAGATTGTCAGGCTAAAAACTGAAGTAGTTTATGAAGTGTCTCAAGCTCTAGATTGTGTTCATAGCCAAGACAACTCTCAAATATTTGAGACCATATTCTCTACATAGGTAACACATCGACTGAATGAATCTTCCACAGATTAACTAATTTTATGAACATGGTTTCGATATGGATGGCCCTGCCGTCTAATGCATAGGGACTCACCATCAATACTCTAACAACTTAACATCACATATTGCTACAGGTATATGTAAATCATTTAGGAGTATTTCATATATACTCTCTCTCTCTCTCTCTC
>NC_068981.1:99087071-99101102 GCF_001194135.2 Octopus bimaculoides | reverse complement strand
GATCTGGGTCAATAGTGACCCAATTATTGTAAGTTTTCTGAATTACGCGCACACACACACACACATACACATATACATATAGATATAGATAGATAGATAGGCGTCAAACTGAGTTCTTAACATGTAAGATTATCAACCCAAACTGTGTAATTATTCTAGTTTAATATCAGGACCAGTACTTGGAAAAGTAGAGAGCAATTCAAAACTCCTAGGATAGGATCTCTATTTGGGATCTGTAGAATGCAACACAATGAAAAAGTGCAAGTAACAACAACTATATAGTAACAAAAAAAAAATCATACTGAAATAGTGAAAAACAAATGCGTATAACACAAAATGTTATGCGCAACTTTGCAAGTTGTCTGTATGATTTGAACCATATAGACAACTGATTCTCAGATCCTGTAAATCTGTGCAGCAAAATTGAAAACAATCGATTAAAAATTAAATAAGAAATTCAAGTATGTGATAATTTCGGAGATGTAAATATATTCTTTTCCACTCGAGGCATAAGACCCGAAATTTTTGAGGAGGGAGCTAGTCGATTAGATCAACCCCAGTACGTAACTGGTACTTAATTTATTGACCCCGAAAGGATGAAAGGCAAAGTCGACCTCGACGGAATTTGAACTCGGAACGTAAATACAGACGAAATACCACTAAGCATTTCTCCCGGCGTGCTAACGTTTCTTCCAGCTCACCGCCTTGGAGATATAAATATATTACCTATTGATTGCAAATGGTGACTAATTGATCAACCAATTAAGCTTTTTGACAGTGTGATGTAACATGAATTTACAGTTAAATTTTTCAAAGATGTCATAAATGTAAATTTTGATTAATACGAGACTTGTTTAAACATCAAGCTGTATAAAATATTTTCAATCCAAGCGTGACAAAGTGATTTTCTTTACTTTGAAATAGTTTAAACACCTAACTCATTGAACAAGATCAAAACTAAATCCTGTTTCACATTAATTTAACATCATTATTCATGTATTATTTCGATAAACTTATTATTTTATTGAAGGTTTATTAGAAAGATGGATCTGATAATCGACAGTGCAGCAAACCAAAATATTCTGCAGTATTTATTTCTTTTGAATTCAAATTACTCAAGGGGCTACTTTGCATTTTTTCCATCCCTCCGAGGTCGGCTTCATATTTCGGCCGTTCGTCTAGGTTTGGTAAAATAAGTACCAAAGTACCAGTCAAGTTATGGTTACGCTTTAATCGATTTTTTCCTGGCACAAAATGTATGGCTTTGAGTCACATATAAGAAAACATTTAAGTTTTGTAATAAATTTGTTGTAGTAGTTTAGCTCTAAGCAAATCCCCGAGCGATCAGATTATGATGAAAAGCCTTCCAGTCCTAAATATGAGGGTTCTTTTTGGTGGGACGGTGGAGGTTCAGATATTACATACTTTCTTTTTCTATGATAGAAGATTTGAATGATTTTATTGATTTATTTTATATCACAATTTGTGGGCAAGTTTATATTAGACTGCGAAAATGACAAAGGGTTGCTTTAGTGCAACGAACTTCATGCGAGAAGCAGCGGTTCCTTGCCGGTGTACTTCAATGAAATCTATAAATACACGCACACACACACACACACACACACACACACACACACAGTTTTAACATTGTTTTATTACGTAACAATCGTATGAACTAGCAAATTATTTAAGTATGTTTCGCGTAAGTCTCCAAGAAGTAAGCATTGCACATAAACAAGACCGAATGATTAAGAATTTTGCCTTGAAATCATAAAATGCTGGAGTAGATGCTGGTGCCTAGTATCATAACTTTGGGTTGGTTCAAGTCTTGGCTGTGAAATTGGTTTGAGGGAAACTGCGTGGATTGTACCTGTAATTAAAAGGTTCGGCCTTGTCATATGTTGTGTCACACTCATTCGGCCTAAGAATTACGTCAAAGTTACACAAGCATGTCTGTAGAATTTAACGTGTGTAGTTCAGTTGACTGAACGACGGAATTCTTATCGTCGGAACACAAAATATGATAAAGTTCGATATTTGAAAAGTCCTGGATTGACAAAATTGACAAAGAGCGTCTTATATACTATTATGCCTTGTGGTATTTGTTCTGGAATTTTACATTCTTTGTTAATACTCCGACGAAGTCAAGTACGGTTTTCATCCTTCTAGGCTTGATAAAATATAGCACCAGTCAAGTATTGTGGTTCAACACAACTGCCTGTTCCCTGCCACCAAACTTTGAGGCCATGCACCTACGTAAACGATTAATATTGATATTTATACATCAAAACTTGTCCTGAATGTTTGTAACAAGGCGCACTCCACTAAAAATATGGGCTAATAGGTAATGTTTAACGGAAACACAAATTAAGTCTACCACTCAAGAATATGAACGATTCCTTCGATGAGCTTCCACTGTTTTCTTTAACCAATTTTCATTCCTAAGGTTTTGATTCACCCGTGGCTGATACAGACGCTTGCTCATGGTGCTGCGCTACGGAATTCAACCAAAACCCACGTAGATACGAAGCTAATTTCTTCCCCACACTACTATAAAAGAGCAACGCAGTTTTAACTTGACTTAGAACTTATCTTTTCATCGACGAGATCTCTATTTGATACTATAAATAGTAATTTTTACTTACTCGAATCTTCTACAATAGTCAACCCTGTAAAGGTAGGCAATTTATACTGCAGTACGATGATATTAGTTCAAACTAACGAGAAAGCCTCTCCCTGGTCACTTGAATTACTAGAAATGGCAGCTAAATCTCCTTTAAACCACACTATATTTTCTTTAAAAAACAAAGCAAAGATAAATTGATAATATACACATCACCTGAAAAAAATAAAAATCAAACAGGAGGATCAATGTTAGATTGTTTTTGATCATAGGTCTACTTAATCAGAGTTGACATGGAGCTAAATAGCATCAAACAATCTCAACCACAACATCATTATCCTGTTTATTCAGACTCAGTTATTGTATGTATGTATGTATGTATGTATGTATGTATGTATGTATGTATGTATGTATGTATGTATGCGCGTGTGTATGTATGTATGTATGTATGTATGTATGCGCGTGTGTATGTACGTATGAATGTATGTATGTATGTATGTATGTATGTATGTATGTATGTGTGTGTGTGTGACAATACCGTGATTATCTTTCTACTATTCTACACTGTTCATAGGAACATCTTTACCATATTGATATATTCTACGATTTATTAATTTCTTTCTTTTAGCAAGCATTATTTCTTGTAACATTAAATAGCAGGTGTTTTCTAGACTAAATTGTTGACTCATTGTATAATTGGCTAGAAGACTTCGACATATCAGAAACACAATTACGATAATTACATTTTTTTTTCTAACACTACAAGCCAAAATTTTTGTTTCCTTTTTGTGGAGTTAAATGATGGCATTTCGATTGTCTTCAGTATATGGATTTCAAAAAATTTGAAAGATGAGTATAGTTGATTAGATTTATCAGTGCACATGAAAGTAATTTATTTCATTGGCCCTGAAGAATAAAAGGCAAAGCCAATCTTGGCAGGATTTGAATCCAAAACGTAAAGATATGCACTTTAATACCGCAACACATTTTTCCCGTCCGTCACTCAAACAATTCTACAGATACCCGGTTTTTGACTCCAGTATATTATTTTAATTCTACTCTTCCCAAATGCAAAATATGGCTTTTGACTATTTGATTATATGCTTTGTTTCATGTAAGATACATTTGTCACTGCTCGCCTTCAATACAAATGAAATAATTGGGTAACGTGTAAACTGCAAACGGTTCTATTTTGCGTTGCGCAGCCTTTAATCACACTTGCGTTTATTTCAAGGAATACACTATTGCAACCAGTTTTGTAGTACAGCTCCTCATTTGACGCTAAACTGAATCAGAAGAAGAAACAGATTTTCCTAGGACAATCATAGTGAAAAACGTTGACCTAATTCATACCTACTTTCACTATTCCCCAGCAGTTTGAGCTATATACATAAGAATAAAATTGACAATGTTGTTATAGTGTCTGTATCCTAAAACTCTAAATCTTAAACTTCAATGTTGACTAAGGTCTTGTAAATGCCTGGCAAGCTTTGGTAAGCCTTACTTCGATGTCTTTGTTTAGTGAACACGGAGAGAGTGAAAAGTAAACTGAAAATTTGGATAAATTTCTGTAAACAAGTTCTTCACTTTCAACCGAAAACATGTCCCCAATATCACACCATTGTAGTAATGTAGTTTCAATTTGACTGTATGTATTTCTCAGTTTATAGGTTTTATTTTCTGTCATGGCTCCTAGTATTTCAAATTATAATCTCAAATAAGATTGGTTCATTGGTTTCTGCTCATGTTCTTTCAAATACTCTGCTCTTTTCATTCAACAAAATAATTGCGATGAATGTAAATCTATGACGTCTAAAAGATTAAATGAATGGGTAATTATTTTGCCATTTATTTATTTTTATTAGTTAATAATCTCTCTCTGATAATTTACCGTAGCTTGCCGGCCGACTAAATCAATCTATGTACAGAATTCTTTTATTTTTTTAATTCCTCGTTTTCACCAGACGCTTTTATGACCTACACACGCGCACGCACGCATGTATATACATACACACACAATGTATATACATACGCACTGATTAATAAAAAAGCAAATCGTTTCACTGGAATAACAAGTCCTCAATGTTCACAAGTTAATAGTCGATTAAGTTTCACTCATTCACTTATGTTAAGTAAACATTAATACAACACCGTCAACGACAGCAACCAAGAAATAAATGGAATGTAGATGTCATAAGCAATCGTGTTGTAAGTAGTTGTACCAGCTGTTAAGTCTACTGGAGACGATCCTTCTTCGTGGGATGATTTGATCTCACAAACTCATAGCAAATGAACTTAACCGTCGTTAAGTATACAGTGATCTCGCTACTTACAATTCACTGTACTCGAACCAGGGTGTGTCTCCAAGTGATTGCTCACCCTATAAGAAATAACAGTTAAATATCCCTCAGATTACACCTTACTTAAAGGAAAAGATGCATTATACAATGTTGCTCAAAATACATTATGTCAAGAAAAAGTAGTGATGGTTATGGTTGGAATGGTTAAATTCATGAGTAGGCTTAATCAGGACCGATTAGGAACTAAACAACAAGGTTTATTGAGTCATTTGAGAAGGAAGTGTTTGTTCCTCATTATAGCGATGTACCAGTGATCAGTTAGGACCACTACATCATCTTGTCTCTGCTCAGACGCTCCTCAACTGAACAAAGATCTATAATGTTATTCTGTTCATCACATGTGTTCGGAAGTTACGCTCTCAAAAGGAAATTAATTGTTGGGTAACCGCAATTGTTATTCTTATCTATTGTAATCAGACAGTAAGACATCAAAAGAAAGAAGTGAGAAAGAGTGTTAGCGGAGAGATGAGGGAAGGTTAGTGAGAGAGAAAGAGAGAGGTGAGAGAAGGAGAAAGAGATAAAGGAATGGGAGAAGAAGAGAGGGAAGAAGACAACAAAAAGTGGTGGCAGGAGAAAGAAATAAAACGACAAGGTGTAATACTTAATATTTATTGTTACTGAATCCTAATTTTTCACTAACCTCAATCCGTTGTCTAGCTCATTATCATAAAAGTATTTAACATAATGAACACAATGTTTATATTGTCTAGCTCATTATCATAAAATCCTTTAGCATAATAAGAGAATACTATGAAGATATATAAATTTATGCGTCAAATTAATATAAGAACATTTATAAAACGTAGAATTTTCGAATCTCGCAATTAAATTTAAATCTTTGATCGAATATCCTCTTACATCTGTGTTGAGCTATACTGTAGAATGCTTTGGAGTGTAGAAATAGAAGTTGTCTGTTTTGATCTGTAGAAATATTATTTTACATTATTAGAAATATTATTTACAAATTATTTACCGGCGCAGAAGTGACTGTGTGGTAAGAAGCTTGGTTCCCAACTACATGATTCCAGGTTCAGTCCCACTGCGTGGCACCTTGGACAAATGTCTTCGGGCCAACCAAAACCTTATGAGTGGATTTGGTAGACGTTTACGTAGGTGCATGGCCTCAAAGTTTGGTGGCAGGAACAGGCAGTTGTGTTGAACCACAGTACTTGACTGGTGCTATATTTTATCAAGCCTAGAAAGTTGAATAACGTACTTAACTTCGTCGGAGTTTTAACAAAGAAGCCCGTCGTGTTTGTATATATATGTGCGTGTGTGTCTGTCCACCACCACCACTTGATAACTATTCGTGTGTTTACATCCCCATAGCTTAACGGTTCAGCAAAAAAGAGACCGATAGAATAAGTACCTGGCTTGAAATAAGGACTAGGATCGATTTGTTCGACTAAAACCCTTCGAGGAGTTGCCCCAGCATGGCCGCAGTTCAATTTCTGAAGCAAGTTAAAGTAAAATATGTATTGTGTTGTACAATAGAAATATTATAAAACTACATATATACTATGTTGTGCTTTAGAATTCAATATGTTATGATGAAACTGTAGAAGTTATCGTAAGTGAGGTTAAGTTATGCCGAAAGTTATAGGGAAATTAGTCAAATTATGATGAAAGTGGTCAAGTTGTGATGAAAATAGTTTCGTGAGAACTTATCAAGTTACGGAGAAAGTGGACTAGTTGTTTTTAGAGGTTAGATTATTTTATATAGAAGGAAAAGTGTCATGTTCTGAAACACAAGTTGTCTAAGTGATTTAATAATACGTTTTCATTGGCCATTCTGCATGTTTTCACTGACCACTCTTTAATATTGGGTTCAAATTTTTTAGCACGAGTCTGGAAGTTTCGAGGGAGTGGGTAAGTCGATTACGTCGATCCCAGTGTTCAACTAGTACTTATTTTATCGACCCCGAAAGAATGAAAGGAAAATTCGACATCGGCAGAATTTAAACTCAGAACGTAAAGACGGACGAAATGCTACTAAGTATTTTTGTCCGGAACGCCGACAATTCTGCCAGCTCACCGCCTTTGGCCATTTTGTAATATTATTACTATTACGCACCTTTTAGTGACGTTGTTTACAAGGGTTGTTTGTTCACATAGGCAAAACTGTAGTCCAGAGGATACATGTCCCCCTTTAGGCCCAGAAATTACCTAAACCTTTGATGTCTTTTTTTCAATGAATCAGTTCTCACTAAGCTATAGTACTGCCTGTCCGTCTGTCTATCTACTGAGACAAATAGACGGACGAACAGCGAGACAGATATATACACAAATAATGCAGACCCAATAGAAAAATGTTCAGTTTTGTAGAAATATTGTAGAACTCTATCCGAAATTCGTGGAGGCGCGTAGCTCAGTGGTTAGGGTATCGACATCATGATCGTAAGATTGTGGTTTCGATTCCTGGACCGGGAGACGCGTTGTGTTCTTGAACAAAACACTTCATTTCACGTTGCTCCAGTCCACTCAGCTGGCAAAAATGAGTAACGCTGTCATGGATTGGCGTCCCGTCCAGCTGGGGAACACATACGCCATTGAAACCGGGCCCATGATCCTGGCTAGGCTTTAAAATGGCGCATTTATTTATTTTTATATCTGCAATGTGCTGTGTTCCGGTTGTTCTTGATAAAAAAAAATTGTCACAAACTCTCACTTTAAGTGCCCGTTTCCCTAAAATTCTTCCTAAAGTCTATCCGGTTCTGATTCCTGCTTATAGTTACATCTCAAGTTGTTTTAATCAAATAACTTTTCCTTATGGACAATGCACCGGCTACAATATATGCAAGACGAGTACCAAATCCTCAATAATTAAGCAAAACTTAGAAGAATGTCAATAGAAATGCATTATGGTGTTTGTGATATTTAGCGACATTCTTTTTATTCTTTACTTAAAATCTCATCGAGATTAACATTAACTTACAGCAATCCTTTCAATCTGTAATTATTTCCTCAGTAGTATCTTCTTTAGATACAACTTCGGTCCTTTTATCCTTTATTTTTGTTGTTGTTGTTGTTATCGACCCCTCTCGGAGTCGATAAAATAAGTACCAGCTGAGTACTGGGGTCGATGTAGTTGACTTACTCCCTCCCCCTAACTTGATGACTTCATACTAAAATTTGAAACCATCTTCCTCATCCTCATCATCATCTTTATCATCATTATCATCATCATTGGCAGAATTATGATATTCATCTACTTCCCTTTATATCCTTGGTTCCCAAACTTTTTCAGAATTTTCGTCCATTTTTTCGAGGCTTAGCGGACCCTAAAAGGAAAAAAAACTAGAGAATACAAACAAAGCAAAATGACTTTGTATAAAATAATTTTTCATGCGATAAAATTTTACTGGTAAAATAAAAAATTTCAATGAGAGGAGTGAACTTGCTTGGTTGGTCTGTAATATGTCCTCAATATTAGGCTGTGTTTTTGATAATGCGACCTTCATGTCATGCACAACATCCAGTTTATTGTGAACCTTTGTCTTAATTGCGAGTAAAGTTGCAAAAGCCGTCTCACATTCGTACATTGTTGTGAATGGAACGATGAATTTGAGGGCCATTTTGGTGACACCTGGATAGGACAGCATCATTTCAATCCAGAATTCACTGCAACACATGTTATGGAAGGCATTTTTTGCACCTCCATCATTCAACAAGTCGATGAACTGTTCTTGAATGACTTAATCTTCTGATGGAAGGTCAACAACAGAGATTGAAAATGGATAGGTGGTGAAATGATGAACGTTTTCGAAGTTTTGTAGGTCGGGGAAGTATCTTTGAATTTCAGCGTGAAAAATTAAGACATATTGTTTCATTATGTCGAGGATGTCAACATCAACTCGAAGGTCATCTTTATCAAGGAAAGTATTGAGGTTTGGAAATGGTACAAAATTTTCACATTCCAATTTAGAATGCCATAAATGGAGCTTCATTTTAAATGCAGTCATTTTTCATGACAACGGTGATGTCCTTTCTTTGTAGTGCTAAGTTAACAGAATTAACTGATTTAAAAATGCCGACCAAAAGGAGAGACATATAAGGAATTGAATATTGCAGAATTGTCTGTGCAGTTCTTTTTTAGCACCACGAAGAAATTTATTAATCTTATTAGAACGAAGACACTTTTCAGTACTCTTCGCTAGGATAACCACGTCACTTGCGAGTACAGTAAAAGCGTTTCAAAATCGGAGCCATTGTCCTTGCACAAGTCAGCAAAAAGACGCCAGTTTAAAGAATTGGCTTTGATCAAATTTACCGCTTTGGCCACATCATTCAAAACATTCTTCAAATGGTCGGGCATTGTTTTAGCCATCAATGCTTGGCGAGAAAGTGTACAATGCGTACCAAATGCATTAGGAGACTTCTCCTTCACCATTGTCTGAAAGCCAGAGCGGCAACCAAGCATTGTTGGAGGACCGTCGGTGCACACCCCAACAACGTACTCCCAGTTTATGCCATGTGTGTTAAAGAATTGATCCACTTTCTGGAATATATCGTTTGCAATGGTTCGGGTTGAGGGTTTCGCAAAAAAGGAATTCATCTTCCAGGCGCTTGTTATGTACGTAACGTACATAAACACAAAGTTGTGCTAAATCCGCTACGTCAGTGGTTTCATCAATTTGGATAGCGACATAGTTAAACTTTGATGTTTTTACCTTTGAGGTAAGCTGAGACAAAATATTATCAGACATCTCAGCGATTCGTCGACTGACGGTGTTGTTGGAAAGTGAAACATGTTTAAGCTTCTGTAGTTCAGACGTTTCGAGCACGAGTGAGATTATATCTTTGCAGCAAGGAAGACCTAACTGCTCTCCAATGTCATGAGGTTTTTGCAGTAGCAATTTTCCTTGAAACCTCGTTAGAGGCTTTCAGACCAGCCGCAACGTCCTGCACACACATTCCTGTGTCATCAAGCCTGAATTTGACCAGTCTGTCAGCTTGGCATATGAAAAATTCCTCGTCTTTGTTGACTGCACTGGAAAGCTTCGTTTCCAAATGCCTCTTTAGCCTTCTGGGCTTCAGCGAAAAAGCTGCCAATACCTCAGAGAACAGAACACACTGTGGTTTTTCTACTCCACCAGCAGTAAGCACTATGAAACCGAAGCTCAAATATGACTCGTCATATCTCCTTTACTTTGTGAAAGACATTCTACAAATAAATATAATAACAATATGTAAATGTTGTGTTGTAAATGCACAGAATTTTGTACTGTTTCAGTCTGTTGAGAAAACTCTATTACATTTATCAGTATAAATATATATAATATATAATATAATATATATATGTTTATATATATAGAGGAATTTATCTGTAAAAATGATATGTCACAATTATTCGGTTGCCATGATAAAACTCCGAGTTTCGGATGTCGGGGCGGAAACCCGCACCGGCATCTCTTCAGTTATCGAGGCAAAACAAAAATATGCTATGAAAATGACCGTTAAAGAAAGGGAAGCTACTATGTGATTGACCGTTATTAAGACAAAAGAGCTATTAGAACTACCGTTAAAAAGGGAAAAAAACCGAAGGGGAGGGAGTGAAAAGTAAAGGAGTAAAAATGCTCATAGCAAACGCGTATGTGTATGTATGGATTTCGTCCGCACTTAAGTTCTGAGTTCAAATTCCGCCGAGGTTGACTTTGCCTTTTATCCTTTTGAAGAAGTACCAATTGAGCATTGGGGTCGTTGTAATCGAGTTACCCTCTTCTTTAAAATTGCTGGCCTTGTGCCAAAATTTGAAACCATTACAACTTGGAGGTGCAACGAGGAGGCATTATTGGTTTAGGACTGACTCGACAGCCACGATAATGCAGTCACCCAAATCTGTCCGTGATATGCGCTGTGACGAAACTGCTGTACTCGCACTCGTTCCGTGTTCAAACATTGCTAACTTTTTGGAGTTTTATCAAACAGCTATTGTCATTTCTACAATGAATCTGGTTATCTGCCGAGATGATTGTCAGAATCGCCATTTTGTATTATTTTGGCAATGAAAGACAAGTGCGTTTCTTCTATTTATTGATCATGGCGAAAAGCATTCAATGATAAACAAAACTTAAAGGAGTGAAGACTGACACTTTCCCATTCGATGAAACTCCTCATCAATTTGTTCAAGCTCCACTTAAGGAGGAAAATGAAGCTAGAGAGTAATAGACCGCTCTTAACATGCGCCAGTAAACCAGAAGTCACAACTGGGAGAGGGAACAAGTCCTTGTTATTTAGAATAGTCGAGTGTCTGTAAGCCTTTTGATTGCCATTAGATCGCTGTCCTGTAGTGAGCCATCTCATTTTATTCTTTTTATTTACTGCCATTTTTCAGGCTTGTTTTTTTTTTTCCGAAATCGATTCCTCGTAAACGTCGCTGCCTTTGTAAATTGTCCCTGTAACGTTTCCTCGTTCGCAACCCTTGTGGCAGATAAAATACTTTTTTAAATTACAAAAGCAGCTCTAATAACGTAAACATTATCAGTCGCACATATGTGTGTGTTTTGTTTATATGAATATATGTATGTGCTTTTTCTTTATACGCCCATTTGCTGCGAAATGACATCCTGTGAAGGATCCCTACACGACATAATGTTACCGATGTGTCGCAATAATGACAAAATATCGATATCTAACATTCTCGATTATCTCGAGGCGAGTTATCTAGCCTGGTCTGGGGCATTCAGTTATGTTTAACACTCTGCCTCGTGCAGGGAGCTTTCAAAGGGCACTATCCGCAGCAAATGATGTATGAACTAAACACGTACACTTTGTATGTGCGACTGATAATATGTTTTACCTATTGGCACGAGGCCATGTTTTTGTAGGAAAGAGTACACTCAGTCAGACCTACTCGGTACGTGAATGCTATGTATTTATTAAAAAAAAAACATGGACGGATAAAAGACAAATTTGAACATGAAATAGGTGGACGGAAATCAGTATAGCATGGAATTTTGCTCCGTGGTATATCATTTTTGCTATTTATCCGGTAAGAGCAGTAAGATATTTTGTTCAGTAGTGTATTATCATTTCTGCTTTCCGCTTGGCAAGAATAGAGAGAGACTTTTTGTTGAGCTATATATCATTTCTGCCACCCACCTGGAAGAATATAGCAAGCTATTTTGCCCTGTTGGCATATCATTTATGCTTTCTTCCTGGCAGAATACTGCTAGATGTTTTGTTCAGTGGTATATCATTTCTGCTACCCTCCTGTCAGGATATCAGCTCGTAATCTGCTGTCCTAAACATACACCAGAAGACCAGAGGACACAGCTAAGAGAGGGCCATCAACTTGGACTTTACTCAAATGGCAAAAATTTTGTTTAGTTTCCAAATGAATAGGCAAAGTACAAACAATAAAAAATATACGGGTTTGCACTGGGACATTTCTCACAACGCTTCTCCATGTAACAAAAACAACAACAACAACAATAACAACAATGTAAAAAGATAAATAAAAACATTACTTTCAATTAATTTTGTAATTTTTGTTTCTTTTTATTTGGCTTAAATTTGAAAAAAAAAACAAAACAAAATAAAAAGGAACATATTTATACAACTAACGTGTAAACCCAACAACAAAAAATAACATTAATATTAACATAATCATCATCATCTTCATCATCATCATCATCATCATCATCATCATCATCATCATCATCATCATCATCATGATCGTCACCATCATCATCTATATCATCATCATCACCACCATCATCATCATCATAAACAACAGCAACAACAACCGTAACAGACTATTTTGTTTTGTTTGTTTTGCTGTTTTTTTTTTGTTATCTCTCTTCTATTTCTATTACAGGTAGCCAAAGTCATTAAGCTGCGAGACGTTTTAAGATATAGCTAAATACGTAAATGCTGTGAACCTATCGATTAAATAAATGAAATGAAAAAGAGAAGAAAAATGTAGAAATATATCACACACGTTCTAATTTTCGAGATCTTCTGCGGGATGCCGGTCCGATAGCGAGAAGAAAAAATGAGTATTATGAGTTAAATGTGTGTGAATGTGGATCGAAGAATGTAATATATTACTTTAAAAGAATTGATTAAGACTTATAAGGAATCTCCCTCAGTGAAATGTTTATAATATTCCTAACAATTCATTGAACATAATTGAATAATATTGCAGACGATCACCTGAAAATGTCGACCATCCCACCATTTAGAACGAAGTAGTCAAACCACTTATTTTACTTCCTTCTCTCCAGATGTCAACAATATGCGTTTGCGTGTGTATGTATTATGTACATACATACATACATACATATATACATACATACATATAGAGAAAGATGAACGGGGATATACATGTGTGTGTAAGCACAGATTTACATAAATTTGTATGTGTGTGTATTATATATATATATATATATGTGTGTGTGTGTTTGTGTGTGTGTGCATATATACGTATGTATGAATTGTTTCACGTCAGTTGATTTTGAATTGCCCTAATTGATACACACACACACATATACATACATACACAAATACACACGTACTTGTATGTGAATGTCTGTGTGCTCATGTGCATGTGTGTGTGTACGTTTGTTGGTGTGAGATTGTTCGTTTACATGCGAGTGTATTCATGAGAATATATGTATATTGAGCCCTTTAAAACTTTAAAACTAATATATATGAAGAAAAAAAAGAAAAAAAAAAAAGAAAACGTAAATGAGAACGAAATCGGTGGATGAATTTTGGGTGTAGTTCAAGACAGAACAAAGAATGAGAGATGTTAAAATATTCAAATGAATGCTCTTTTGTATAAATGAAAGTAGTAAGTGAGCAAAGTAAAGATTCTATAATTGAGATAAGATTATTCTAATAAGTGTTGACGTCATCTGCATTGTTTATTATCTATTTATTTATACAGGCATATACATAGTTACAGGCACACATACATACATATTATTAAAGGAAATGGACACAAAATGAAGAAAACACAGCACAGGATAGACAAGCTTTAGCAAATGTATTAACTTGTGTGTGTATATATATATATATATATATATATATATATATATATAT
>NC_068981.1:99085995-99086519 GCF_001194135.2 Octopus bimaculoides | reverse complement strand
AGATTTTACACGCACACACACACACACACACACACATACATATATACACACACACATGCACACACACACACACTAACACATATATATTACGTCATCGACGAGACCATTGGATGTTGTTATACATCGCTTGTCACAATGCGCTTTGCATCGTTCCATCGTTTTCGAACGATGCCATTCCGCTGGTTAGGCGAGCAGGCCAACATTCCCTCTGGTTGGAAAGCTAGTCTATCGCAGCTGAGTGGACTGGAGAAACGTGAGATGAAGTGTCTTGCTCAAGAACACAGCGCACCGCACGATCCGTGAATCGATCTAGTAACCGTGAGTGCAACACCCTAACCACTAAACTACGCGCCTTCACTCACACACATCACGCGCGCACGTGCACACGCACACACACACACACACGCACGCACGCACACACACACACACATGAATTTCTGCTTTGAGTTATATTTTGGATAGAAACTAACTCAATTCCTCAAGATACAAATGGTTATAAAGATGTCTTATTAAAAAAATGTTTT
>NC_068981.1:99084541-99085785 GCF_001194135.2 Octopus bimaculoides | reverse complement strand
GTATGTGTGTGTTTCCAGTACTAAAATAGCTGTTGGTATGTTTGTTAAAGAGAGAAACACATAAGACATTCGTTCGTTCATTCATTCATTCATTCTATAAAATTCCCTAAAGATTAAAATCTCAAAATAATATTTACATTTGGAAATAAAATATTTTTACAATTAACGTCAGTCTCGAATGTTTTAGATTTTGTTTCCTTAATTTTTTTTTATCTTACATTTACTGTCATATTTCTATCCCCCTCATCCCCCTCCTCCTCCTCCTCCCGGTTCCACTCACGCTTTCTGTTTCTCGAAATCTGGTTTCAAAGACAACAGGGGCGAGGCATGTTATTGTCTAGCATCACCAAGGCAGCTCTGAGAACGAACAAGCATATGACCCCATTTTGTGGTATTTTTGGGAAATTACCATACCTTGGGTCACCTTAAGCCTTGTGAGTGAAAGTAAGTTGACACAAACTCTGTGGAAGACCGTCAGATGGATTATACCTGTGACTGAAAGGACCGTGTCTGTGGAATACTTCGTCACACACACACGCTAATTCAATAAGCAGGTAATTCAGTTGATCAAACAACTGAATAGACATCATCGAAGCCGACAGATATCCATTTTTTTAAACCTTCCAGGATCTGAATTTAAAGTCACCCTTCCTTGTTCAAATTAAACATTAGTTTCAAATTTTGGCATAAGGCCAGGAAGTTCAGGGGAGGAGGTAAGTCGTTTAAATCGATCCCAAGTTCACAATTGGTTTATCAACCCCGAAAGGATGAAAGGCAAATTTGAATTCAGGATGTTAGACGGAAGAAATGCCCTAAGTATTTTGCCCCGCTTGCAAACGATTCTGCTAGCTCGCTGCCTTTGTTCAAATTAAATATTAATTATTACGTTGACGCAGGTGGTAATAACTATTGCTTTTGTGCTATAGTAAGATCTGTTATTGCTGTTAAGTTTGTAATGAATTCAGTTATGGTTGCAGTTGTTGGTTGTGATAAGGGTAATGATTGTTGTGGCTTTTGTGGCTGCGATTGTGATTCTATTAGTGGTGGTAGGTTAATATCGTAGAGCAGAGGGATATGTTAAGAAAATGCCAGTTTAAATAGGGAATAATTATGTGTGCGTTCGTGCGTGCGTGTATGTGTGTGCGTGTGTGTATGTGTGTGTGTGTAAATACAAACGTAAATAATATCTACAAGCCTATTATATATATATATATATATATATATATATATATATATATATATAT
>NC_068981.1:99081525-99084226 GCF_001194135.2 Octopus bimaculoides | reverse complement strand
TATATATATATATATATATATATATATATTTATATATATATATATATATGTGTGTGTGTGTGTGTGTGTGTATACAGACAAACATACATATATTTATATACATGAATACATATATACATACATACATACATACATACAAACTGTGATAATTATAACTCTATGTTTATTTTGGATTGTTTTTCATATGACGTGTAACATAACTAAGCAATTTCTTCAATTATTTTATCAGATCTTGTTAAGTAGAGTACAGCTATCAGTTTTTTGAGACAAATATATGTCTAACTTCATATATCTCTTCTATTTATCACTTCTCACGTCATGAATCTTATAGCAATACAATCTGATATCATTGTTAGAACAGTATTGCCAGTGCTAGAGAAACCGACATTTCCGAGTTGTTAGTTGCATATTCTTGTTTTTATTTCTTAAAGGTGTGTTGGTAACAGGATGTGATTATGAGACCGTCATGCTTTTCTCAAGACAATTGATGGCTGCTTGTGTTTAGCTTATGTTTCTGCGGTGTTAAAGTAAGGGATTGACAAACCTTCCCGCCTCCCCAAGTTAATATATCTGGAAGGACTTCTCAGCAGCAAGATTACGTTAACTACAGCAATATACAATTAGGTGCTTGTTCTGACACAAGTAAACTCATACTCGCTGTAGATCCGTTAGTAGTTCATTACCTTATCCATTCAACATATCAACATTGTAGTAGATTATCTAAACTGGGTTGCAGATTTGGACCACGAGGATCTTATCACTACTCGATGGCACTCACAATACAGTATGTATAAATATTTTCCATCATTCTGCATTCCAAAGTATGAAGCAGTCAAGAGAGTAAACATCAGTTACAATTAGGTGATTACTTTATAATAAAACAGTAAAATATACGGACTGAAATGTACCTAAGTGCATGATGAAGTTTTCGGTGACCTAGTGTTTCACTTCTCTCAGTAATGAATTTTGAAATGGTGTATACGTTACAAGCACTCGTTCTCACATAGATGATCATGTTTGCGTTTATGTTTGAGCTTTTGTGTATGTTTATGAGTTTAATTTTATAGAAGGTGAAAATCAGCAAAAAGCTAAAATCAGAATTTTGGGGAAGCTGGTTTAGGATTTTGATGTTTAATGTTCTAAATGAGCAGGACTTGACCTTGTTTTTCATCCCTGTAAGACAGACAAAATATTATGGTGTGAATGAAATAGTTATTTCTACTGCCAAGGTTAGAAATAGTTTTAAATATGATTCAAAACCGTTCTTTAGCTCTTATATGTCGCCGATGTATTAACTATTTTATGGGCCAATAAGGATGAAAGCTAAAGTCAGGTTTTGTTATCAGAACCTTAGATACTAACCTGGAGACTGTGAAACATCTTGGCCTGTCTCCATCAACTGCAACAGTTCTTTTGCCCTACAATCAGTCAAATGTTGTTTAGTTTAAATGAACATGAAGGGAATAGTGTGACACGGCGAACAAGGTTTTTACCCATTGAAGTAAAACCAGAAAATGAAATCAGATGGCTTCTCAGAGAAATTACTTTCTGAACTCTAGTAAAATATCATTTCTAGCACAAACACGAAATCTCGGATTTACAATGGAAGGACTGGTGTCTTGTGACTTCCATACCTTTCTTAATAAGGAGAATAACATAACTGTCACATGGCCAACGAAACAGACTGACTTCTCTTTTGTTCGATATTAGTGTCCCTATTAGTGTCCCTATTAATCTACAGTTTATGTCCACTAGAATTACTTTTATATGTTTCAGTGGCAGCGACGCGTCCTCAAGCTCTATTGGATAGTTGGAACCCCACTGAAGAGTTCATTTTCATGCAAAGTAATCTTAGGCAAATTAACCCATCTATTTCTTTGTTACTACAATCTACAGGATTTGAACTTTACTCTTAGCTGTCAAGAAACTGGTCAAAATAAACACAGTGCTCTCATCACCTAACACTTAGGTGGAATAAACAATAGGAAAATGTTGGAAACAGAAACACTGTAGTAACGGTGACGCTATTGGCTCTGCCTGCTACTACACAACTTAGAAAACGAATGACTGTCTAACAGGACACCAACGTGACTTCGAATTTCTCGAAGAAAACAGAATACCAGTATCATTCAATTAAATGGGATAATACCTTGCAAAGTATTTATCTTTTTACATATTAGTATAATTTGACTAGAAATAGACGACTTTATATTTTTATGGGTGGGAGGAAAATAACGTTGAGAAGTAAATGCCTTCCTGAAAGTCAGTTATGGCATAAGTGAGAGCAGCAGTGGCTCCAGCGAGTGCTTAAATTCGTTCTCCAGGAATTAAGCACTGGGGGTGCATGTCATTTAAATTTAAACTAAATAAGCAGTTTTTCGTTTATTACTTGGACACAAAAACACAAAATAAATAAGAGCGACAATGATATATGACATTCTGCCATTCTCGAGAGAAGGTATGGGGAAAGTGATGTAACTAGTAAAGCCAGTTCACTCCACTTAATAAGTACTAAAATAAGTATCGGCCAGGTACTCAGAATGTTATAATAAACTCTACCTCTCCCTTCAAAATATATGACGTTGTGCTTCTGTTAAAATCAATATACACATAGTTACACCTACATGTATGTGTATTTGTGTGGTTATATAAATATATATGTATGTGTATGTATGTATGTATATATATATGTATATATATA
>NC_068981.1:99080473-99080778 GCF_001194135.2 Octopus bimaculoides | reverse complement strand
TGTGTGTGTATGTATATATGTATATATATATGTATATATATAATGGGTGGTTTGCTGATTGCATCCTTGAAGACTAGAACGAAAAGAAGGACTCAGAATACGAGACCAATTTATGTAAATATATACGTGACTGTTGTGCTGTTATTTCGATGCCTATGCATTTTTTCAAAGGTATATCTTTAATATGTGTATATGTTGAAACAATCGCACAACTTTCAGGTATATACGCATGTGTATGTATGTATATTACACACACACACACACACACACACACACACACACACACACACACACACACACACACA
>NC_068981.1:99079911-99080402 GCF_001194135.2 Octopus bimaculoides | reverse complement strand
TATATATATATATATATAGAGAGAGAGAGAGAGATAATGAAAAAATGCAGTAACATCAAAAGATTCGAACATTTAAGTATTCATGTGTGTGTGTATGTGCGTGTCTGAGTGTGTTTGTATGTGTGTGTGAGTTCATGTGTGTGTTTATATGTGTGTGTGTGTGTGCGTGTGTGTGTGTATGCCATTATGTAATATATAGTTACGTCACAATCATCAACTATCTCTGAAATGTTTTGTTATTTCTCCATCAGAAATTAAATCGGTTGGGAAAATAAATTACGCTTTGTGTATTTTTCCAAGTGTTTTAGTTCATTCATGATTTTATCCAAATACAAAATTGCAGTCATAAAAATACCGATTATCCAAGAAACAATGATCGACTTATTATTATTATTGTTGTTGTTGTTATTATTATTATTATTATTATTATTATTATTATTATTATTATTATTATTATTATTATTATTATTATTATTATTATTATTATTATT
>NC_068981.1:99074641-99079011 GCF_001194135.2 Octopus bimaculoides | reverse complement strand
ATATATCGCTTTAATAGCACTCCTGTAACTTGATTTTAGCTGTCAGCTGGGTGCCATATGTGCGACATTTTCCCCACCAAGATCGCTCCACGCAGTATTTTTCTTTGGTGAAGACGAAACACCGAGAGCCAAGGAAATCAAAGTAGATACGTCCAATGAGATGGGTTATCGAAGAGTTGCTGGAAACTTTCTTCAAACAATTACGGAACCTGAAAAATATAAAAATATGCACGTTAAATATATATATATAAATATATGAATTGATAGAGAATTTCTATAAACAAAGAATCCAAATTAAGGAGCTTGAAGTTTTTCAACCACTTGAAGTTTTTTCAAATTTTTGAGAATAATCAGAAATTTTCATCTGATTCTGAGAATAATCAGAAATATTTATCTGATTATTCTCAAAAAGTATAGTTCTGATGTAAGTTTTGAATTTTGTTGACGAAAATTGCTTTCAATTAAGAATATAGTAGTTACACGCATTGAATGTCATGTATTTTTAGCTAGTCGACAACCTCTATTTGGCTGCACAAACTACAATTTTTTAAAATATTCTGTCGAAAATTCGCAAAACTTCAAGTAGTTCAAAGAAATTTAACATGTAACTCTTCCTAACAGCAGCACTGACAGAGTATATACATATAATACCAAACTGATTAAAAACCAACAACAAATATGGAGCTGAATATTTACAGTTTAATACTAGTAGAAGATGGTTAAAGATAGTCTCCGTGTTATGTGACGGAAATGACTCTTTAGTCCAACAAGAAATTTACAAAGTTTTCCTTAAAGACGACATGGAAACGCTTGACTTTGCTGAAAAGACTGCTGGAAATTGTTATGGTGACATTTCATGTGCCTTGTCAACCCAGATTTACTTTTGCAGATTTTATTGTAAACAGAGCAAGATAATTCATCAGATATTGACTGTGAAAAGTCAGTAGGGGGCTTAAATAAGTGCGCCCAATTATGACTGGCTAGTCCAGTTTAGGAGAGATAAATACTGTTGCAAGTGTCACAGGTTGAGAAGGGTCAATGGCCACAAGCAAACCCTTTCTTGCCTCTCTTTTTATAAGTGCATGCTCCTGCTTATTATCTTCAAACAAGGCAACACCTTCTCGGATTTTCTCCTCCATTTTGGTCGATTCATTACACTGCTCTCCCAGTCTGCAGGCGTCATTTTGAAATTTTTTTGCGAATTACTAATTAAATCTATGAATCGCATTTTTGGTTTACATCAAGGCCTCTTTGCTTCTTTTATCTGACCGTTACAGTTGTTTGGGTGTGTTTTGATCAAATTCCTTTATCAGATGTCCAGTCAAGCGAAGTCTGTGTCGATGAATT
The DNA here is from genome assembly GCF_001194135.2 of Octopus bimaculoides. NCBI lineage: Eukaryota > Metazoa > Mollusca > Cephalopoda > Octopoda > Octopodidae > Octopus > Octopus bimaculoides. Next base: position 99,077,664 of record NC_068981.1, on the reverse strand, counting down.
TCAGCTTCAATGCCATACGCACTAGCACATTCAAGTACTTCAGAATCCGTTACTTTGTGCACCTTTTTCTACTACCAGTGTCATTTATGAATAAAGAAGGGATGAAAGTACACAAGTCCTGTACACTACATTCTTTATGTTTAAACTGAGTACTTGATATAAAGAAGTCCATTTCAGTGCAAAGTTGAAGGAGTAACAAACTATTAACGGTCATTTACTCAACCCCATACGTTCCAAAATAGTTCCATATAGTCCAATCAGTGCAAATTCTAGCATTAAAGTTACCAAGCAAAATAGTTTTATCAGAATTGGCTATACCACGCAAACACTCTTTTAAAGCTTCCTAATATTCGAGTTTGATTCTTCACTGCTATCTAAAGTCGGTACATATGTACTTGTAATTGTTGCATGGCAATCATCTCTTAATTTCATGCTCAGAGCCATGATTCTCTCATTAATACCCTTTGGTAAGGCGCTCAACTTTGACACTAAGTTATTTTTAATGACAAATACTACGCCTGCTTCCATACGCTACATACAAATATGCATATATACAAATATATACAAATATATACAAATATGCATATATATATATATAGTGAATCCAAACAAAGAAGAACAAACATGAAAAAACAACAATGTGAGGACGTGGTACAAATAATGTATTATCAGACGCTCAGGAAAGGAAAGAAAGAGGATTTAATGTTTTGAGCAAAGCTCTTCTTCAGAAATAGAGGAAAGTCCAAAAGAAGAGAAGACGGAGGAAGAAAATCACCAAGGATTCACATGTGGTTACATTTTGAAAAAGAAAAATAAATGTATGTATGTATGTATGTATGTATATATGTGTGTTTGTGTGTGTGTGTGTGTGTGTGTGTGTGTGTGTGTGTGTGTGTGTGTGTTGCTTTTCATGACCGCCTCACATGTATAGCCCACGCTATTAAAAGATTCACGCACATGGAACCCATGTAAGTTCTTCAGGCAGCAGCCATACCATCGGACTTAAGCAATTTAAATACTGGATCGAATTTTAAAAAACGGAGCGAAAGAAACCAAATATTGGAACGGCTTATGTGGAAGATACCATTAGGCTGACTACGCAGACTGTAAATCTCGAGATGTGACGATCGAATGGTGCAAAATGGGATGGAAAAAGTTTTGTTGATAGAAAGAGTGATAGATAATGGGTGAGAGAGAGATTACAATTTATTTATTGAACACGAACACATTAAACATTCTCCCTTTCCTCATACACATAGAGAAATATGCTCTCTCACACACAAAAACACATTGGCGGAGAGAGGGAGAGAGATAAAGAGAGAGAGAGGGGGGAAGCGGGAAACATTAAACTCAGTGCAACATTAAAATATCAAATAAATAGCGACACCAAGAGGGCGGCACCGAAACGATTGTTTCTAAACGTCTTATACCCACTATTTCGCACAGAATTCAACAAATCAAACTTAACATAGTGTCTAAGTTTCTACAGATGAGTGAAGATAATTCTAGGGATTTGTAAATATGTTTGTGATTTTATGTGTATCGATATATGTAAGTTTATATTTTCGTATGTGTTAGTGTACATGGTTATTTTGTAAGCGTTTGTCTATGCTCGAATGATTTTGCATTTATACATTGTTCTTGCATGCAACTTTAGTACAGAAAGGTGTGCTTGCCTTTTTACGTGACTGTGCCGTCAATAATGACAACAAATGTATAAATTAGAGAGCAGATATTTCAATTGCTAATAAATAAATATAGTTTCTCTTTACCGGTATGATCACTACAATTAGACATATACTATATTATGTAGTATATTTTCAAAAGGGATAAAAATTGGAGACAAAACATGTTTAGAGCTTGTATTTATGTATTTGACAAAAAAAAAAAAAACACTTTATCCTGCCACTCACTTTCATTTTACATCTACAGTCAATCACCCTATATGTCTTTTACCACCTACTCCTCCTAATCTCCTTACCGTAACAGCAAATAAATACGCGTAATATATGTGTGTATATATAGGCCGTATGCACACATATGGTGGCGTATATGTGCTTCTTTTGAGTGTGTGTGTGTGTGTGAGTGTGTTAGTGTGTGCGCGTGTGCGTGTGTGTTTGTATTTTATGGTGTCTATATTTACATCTTTGTAACTGTATGCAATTATGAAAAATGCACTTTATATTAAATCCATAAGAGTGTGTATATTAAATAGATGGATTGCAACCAAGTGTCTTTGGTACAATCCCATATATATATATATATAGGTATATATGTAAAAAAATCTATATTTATGTGATTGTATTTGTGCATCTGTGTACAGACATCAGACCATGTCTGATGGAAATTATTAACACTTTAGCCCAAATGACTTTCATAGTATCGACTTTTGAGCTTTGGAATAATCAACAATCCGTTTCATTACTCAGTCGCTGCTTCACGGAAGTCTTTAAACAATATACTAATTCCACGCGCTCGTACACCCACACACATACACGCGCGCGCACACACACACACACACACATACACACACAGCGTAAATATTAGCACACAGAAATACATATGTATAAACTTATGTAAATAAATACATATATGCATTTAAGAATGCAGACACGTATAATCACATATTTACACACATATACATATATACATGTATATGTACACATATATATTTGTGTCACACGAGCATATATACATACATGTATATACACAAACACACACACACACACACACACATATATATATACGTACATATAATATATAGATGCATATATATGTGTGCGTACGTGTATATATATATAATACATACATGTATACAGACATAAGTCAATATATATGCATACACATATATAAATCAATATATATATATATACATGTGTGGGTGTAAATCTCTCTCTCTCTCTCTCTCTATATATATATATATATATATATATATATATATATACATATATATCCATATTTATATATATATGCATATATATATATATAAATAAATACATGTATGTATGTATGTATGTATGTAT
>NC_068981.1:99073352-99073865 GCF_001194135.2 Octopus bimaculoides | reverse complement strand
CAGAACAAAACACTGCAATTTCATTCATTCGTTCGCTTAATTAATTCCTGAAACTTTTTTCACCCTTTTTGATAAAAAAAAAAAGAAAAATATTATAATCAAAGACTTTCCCCTTCCCCTCACTAAACCTCACGCTTTCATCTCCCTTTTCTTTCTTCCTAACGCTCTCCTACATCCCCCCCTCATTTACCACTCTCTCCCTCTGTCACTCTCATACTCTGATGCACACACACATATATACGCACTCTCCCGCATGCATATATGTATGCTTCTGTGTATGTATGTGTGGTATGTGTGTATGTACGTGTGTGCGTGCGTGCGTACGAGTGTGTGTGTGTGTGTATAAATACACACACATATATATGTGTGTGTGTGTGTGTGTAAATGTATGTATCTATGTATGTATGTGTTTATACATACACATATATACATAAATCTATATCTTTCGTATACAAATATGTATATGTATATATATATATATATATATATATATATATATATATATATATATAT
>NC_068981.1:99071024-99072246 GCF_001194135.2 Octopus bimaculoides | reverse complement strand
ATACACAATTATGATTATCAGAAACAAAATGTATCATCATCATCATGATTATTATCATCCTCATCAATATCATCATAATTGTCATTATCATTGTCATCATAACCACTACCACCACCAACAACAACAACAACACTAATGTGTTTGTATTAGACTTCATTATTGCTGTAGCAGCAGCAACAGCAACAGCGGCAGCAGTCGCAGCAGCAGCAGCACCAGTAGCAGCAGCAGCAGCACCAGTAGCAGCAGCAGCAGCAGTAGTAGTAGTAGTAGTAGTAGTAGTAGTAGTAATAGTAGTAGTAGTAGGTGTTGTTATTGTTGTCTTCGTTGTTGTTGTTGTTGTTGTTATTTTTATGTATAATAGAATTGGTATTCGCTTTCGTTCTGCAAACCTGTTTTGTTTGTTTTGACCAAAAAACAAAAACAAAGAAAGGCAACAGTTATAACAACTACTGGCTGTACTATTATTACCGACACTGTTTCTACTGTTGCTAGAACCACTTAGTCGAAAGCCTAACAAGACAGCCAAACTCAAACTTCCAACACAAGCACTCTACAGTAATGTTAGTAACAATGACAAGCTTACAAGAGAACTAAAAATTACCTTGAATCTTTTAAATAGTGAGGCCCGACTGATGATTAGCTACGTTTAATGCGGCCTGCTTCTCATAAAAGGTTGCCCATGCCTACTCTATGTAGTCACTTAACTTGCTATAAATACCAGCTATAATCCTTGAAATTATATACCATTACAAAAATGAAGGTCGCACGCCTAAATATACAAAATAAAATGGATTAGTTGTGATTGGAGCGCTTTTGGTTTTAGGTCTGCTTCATCAGAGCTAACCAGAGGCTACACAACAACAAAAAATCACAATAACTACGCCAAGAGCGAAAAACAACAGCAGAGCCACTAAACGGTCACTTTGACTTTCTAGTAATGACGGCTAATTTCCCTCGAATCGTCTTTTCAAAAAATCTTACATATCTATAATAAAGCGCAATGTGAGTTGGTCACGTTAGAGGGAAAGAAGAGTAAAACAATAATCAAAGTGGGAGTGGGTGATTGTGAGAGGCGCTAAAAGGCAGGCGAACAGCTTTCAAAGGTTTTGCTTTGAAGATGTCAATATTTTATAAAAAAAAGAAAGAAAATGGACATTTTTATCGTAAATTGTATTTACATTATCAGTTTCACACACGCGCGCACACACACACACACACACAC
>NC_068981.1:99068803-99070881 GCF_001194135.2 Octopus bimaculoides | reverse complement strand
AGAGCAGGCACTAAGAACAAACTACATAAAATACAGAATAGACAACACAGCAGAAAGTGATAAGTGCAGAATCTGTGGACAAAACGGTGAAACAGTATGGCATATTACCAGCCAATGTATGCCACTAGCCCAGAAGGAATATAAGAGACGCCCCGACAATATAGCCAGGCTTGTCCATTGGACACTTTGCAACAAGTATGGACTTGACAGAGCAAAGAATTGGTACGACTACAAACCTGAAAGAAAATGGAAATGCAAAGATCCTATGGGATTTTATGATTCAGTGCGACCATGAGATAGAGAATATGAAGCCAGGCATAGTCTTAATTGAGAAAGAAAACAAACTATGCAGGATCATAGATATAGCATGCCCAGCTGACAACAAGGTATGCGATAAGGAAGAAAGAAAAGTTGAGAAATATGACAGGTTAGCTTGGGAAATTAAGCAGTTGTAGTCAATGAAAAAGGTAGCAGTAGTACCAATAATTGTCAGAGCCCTGGGAACAGTGAGCAAAAATCTGGAGAAGTACGTGGAACAAATAGGGGCTGCAATAAGGGTGGAACACTTGCAGAAAACAGCACTGCTTGGAACCTCTCGAATACTCCGGAAGGTGCTCGAAAAATAAGAGGTGTTACCTTAGTTCACTGGTAGTGAACAGCTGACACTGTAGTGCATCTTCAGCGTTAGAAGTTATGTAAAGGCAATGATGATGATAAATAATGATAATAATAATAATAATAATAATAATAATAATAATAATAATAATAATAATAACAATGATGATGATGATGATGATGATGATGATGATGATGATGATGATAACATTTTAACTATTCTCAATGAATTTTCAACTTCTATTTTTCCTATATTTGAGATGATTTGATTCGTAGACGCGCTGCTCTTATTTATGCAAGCGCGTTTAAATTACTATGGCTCTATGAGTGTGTTTATGCATGTGCCTGTGTGTATGTGTGTGTGTGCGTGCGTGTGTGCATGTGTGTGAGAGAGAATGAGTGTCTGTAAGTCTTTGAATATGTATATTTGTGTGTAGCCATTTTCCGGACGAAAAATTTAAAAAGGTAAGCGATCCGTCACCATCGCTTGGAACATCTTCGGTTTGATGAGAAAGTCGATATTGTGATGTATCATTCTATACACTTTGTTCGCAGCCGGGTTAACTTATCTATGCTTACAGCATTACTAAGGAAATCTAACTTGAAATTATAGAAGTAATTCGATAAAGAACATCGCTGAATTCTTGTTGCGGGCGCTATATTGGCGGCGCAGTAAAGACGATTTTCCAGAGGGAAACAAATATTTTATTATTATTATTATTATTATTATTATTATTATTATTAGTAGTAGTAGTAGTAGTAGTAGTGGTAGTAGTAGTAGTAGTAGTAGTAGTAGTAGTAGTAGTAATAGTAGTACCTGACATAAGCCGAAGACATTACAAGAAATACAGCAACCACATGATATATATATAAAGCACCAACAATCATTTCAAGGCACCCTCTCTCGGCTGAATAGTGAGTGCATTCCTAGCTTCTTGGCCACCATCATCACCTAGTACCACAAGGGAGATAATTCCGAAATGACATCGAACAGTAAAATCAGTATCAAGACATGCGCTGATCACGTGAGACACCGAGACGGGCAAAAGAAAATCCTGTGGTGGGAGCACGAAGCGAGAAAAGTTCTCCACGGCAAATTACTGGATAGGGCCTTTATACAGATCAAATATATTCCAAACACATTTGAAGTGATTCAAATGTATGTTTATTCGCAACACTGCTTCCGCGCACTTACTATAATGTATGCATACGTACATGGATACATACATACAAACATAATACATACATACATACATACATACATAATACATACATACGTACATACATATATACACACACACATATATATATACATGTATTTTTACTCGCGCTTTGATTCTTACAATCCATGCTCCTACATATGATACTGGTATCAAATTTTGGCACAAGGCCAGCTATTTAGGGGAAGGTGTAAATGGATTATATCGATCTCAGTATATATATATATATATATATATATATAT
>NC_068981.1:99068451-99068793 GCF_001194135.2 Octopus bimaculoides | reverse complement strand
TATATATATATATATATATACACATACACTTATATTATATAAATATATGTGTATGTAAATATGTACGTGTGTATTGTATATTAAATGAAATGAAAAGAAATGCCGGTGGTAATGGTAATTAGAGATGATGTGAGTTGTGAATGACAGTAGATGTGCCATTGTATGGAAGTTATTGTTGTTCTGGTGGTGATAGTGGTGGTGGTGGTGGTATGTTGGTGGAGTGTGTTTACTTTCTCCTGTAGTTTTACCAATACAGCCTGTATATGTGTATATATATATATGTGTATATATATGTATATATATATATATATGTGTATATATATATATATGTGTATATATATA
>NC_068981.1:99066250-99068142 GCF_001194135.2 Octopus bimaculoides | reverse complement strand
ATTATGTATGTAATATATATAAGAATGTATGTCATTGTTCAGTTTTATTTCAAGATTTCTTGCCAATAGAGAAAAAGCCAGTTTGTAACCTAGATCCAAGGCTCTTTCATTGGAATTTCAACATCAACAACAGGGTATTTTTGTTTGTATGTATGCATGTAAGCATGTATGTATATATGTATATGTGAGATTTGTATGTTTTGTTTTATGTATGTATTCCAATGCATATAGTTGCCTATCTAGACATGTATGCATCTATGTATGCATGCATGCATAGATTAATAGATATACTACACGAAATGAAATGAACAGAGACATTAAGTAAATTTCGAGAGTATTATTTTAATGAAACACATTCTTTCTTGTTCTTGAGCAGAAAAAGCGACTGAGCTGGCTTGTATCAATATTTATTATTTGATCTTCTGAGATCGGATGGTTATTTTCTGTTTACGAAGAAAACAGTTATCTTACAATTATTTATAGTAAACTCAAGTTTGGGCAGAACTTAATTAGTCTGATTAATTAGCATAACAGTGTAAATGTTCTGCACCGAGATTTGGTCAATTAATTAATAAAGCATTATACAGCTTCAGGATAAATAGAGATTCAAGGTAAACTTAAGTACATCAGCTTATACTCATATATATATACATATCTACACACACATGTATGTATGTATGTGTGTATGTATGTATGTGTGTATGTATGTATGCGTGTATATGTAAATGTAAACAATTATTCTTTTGGTGGGATAGAAAATGAGTAACTGATGAAATGCTAATAAACACCGAAGTTAGTCAGATCGATATTTCTGCTCTACCAGAAAACAACTGTGACCTAATGACAGCATCTATTTCTCATAATGTGGTTAAAAACCGTGTGTTTATTGAAAACGCGCTCGTTAACTTAAATTACTGGGGTAGAATCTACTTACGTTGTCTCATTGGCTACGCTGTGCTGTGAGAGAATTTTAGAAGGCCAATCGCCATTTATGTGATTTGAGACATGATAACATGCATTATGACTGCAATAAAAAGTCTTTAGAAAGGTCGGAAGAACCGCTCTTACTCTTCCGGCTTTTCTGAAGAATGGTGGATGTAGATGGCTATCTTTGACTCGTTTCAGTCATTTGACTGCGGCCATTCTGTGGCATCGCCTTGAAGAGTTTTAGTCGACCAAATCTGCACATTATTTATTCTTTTAAGTCTGGTACTATTCTCGAATCGTTCACTTTTACCGAGCTGCTGGATTACGCGAACGCAGACAAACCAGCATCGATAGTCATGCGGTGGGAGAGAACAGACGTAGACACACACATAAACACACAAACACACATACCAATATATATATACACATATACTGCAGCTTCCACACAGTTTCCTCACAAGGTGCGCGCAGTGAGACTGAACTCGAAACTATGTGGCTGTAAAGCGAGCTTCTTAACCACACAGCCATGCCTGCTCCTATATTATGCTTCACTTATGATAAAACATTTGCTGAAAAATGATTTCTGATATTGAATTAAAGCAATCAAGGAGTGGCTGTGTGGTTAAGAAGCTTACTTCCCAACCATGTGGTCGCGGGTTCAGTCTCACTACGCGTCATCTTAGACAAGTGTCTTCTACCAAAACTTTGTGAGTGGATTTGGTTGACGGAAACTAAAAGTAGTTTATCATGTATATATATATATATATATATATACATCTCATACGCTTATATTCTAGGGTCATTTCATACGCTTATATTATAGGGTCATTTTTCACAGGAATTTTCAATGGCCGGATAACTGAAGAGATGTTGGCGTGGGTTCCGACCCCGGCATCCGAAACTCGGAGTTTTATCATGGCTACCGAATAAGTGTCACATATTCTTACAGATATATATATACATAC
>NC_068981.1:99064508-99065868 GCF_001194135.2 Octopus bimaculoides | reverse complement strand
TATTTATATATATATATTTATTTATATATATTTATTTATTTATATTCTAAATGATTAATACGGAAGACAGAGTGTACTGGAAGTTTTATTTAGGACAAATAAAGCAACGAAAGTGCACTACCCCGGATGAGTACTGGAATTGATATGTTTGACTAAAACCTTTCAAAGCAGTACCCCAGCATGGCCACAGTCCAGTGACTGAAACAAGTAAAAGATCAAAGGTAAACGATAACTATACGGCATATACACGATTAGATGAACACAGCCAACACAAGATCCTCAAAGTCAACTGTTCCCAGCATGGTTTCCTTGGACTCCGAGCTGTCCACAAAGATGGGAATTTTTGTGACGTGCTCAAAATTTTAAATGCCTGCACTAGAAAATATATGATTACTCACTTATATATTCAGTTATATATATATGTATGTATACACACACACATACATGTATATATATACATACATACATACATACATACATACATACATACATACATACATACATACATACATATATTTTTCAACTGATCGATGAAACTGGGAAAACGAGTTTGTTGTTAGTTAACAAAATCGGCTTATTAAGTACACTAACTTTTCAAAAATTCTGGGGTCCGTGAGAAAATTCATTGACATAAAAATGGGTCCTTAGGAATAGAAAGCAAGTGAACTTTGCTCTCTGTGATTGTTTGATCTGATCTGCTTGAAATAGCAGCGAAATATCTCTCAAATCACACCCTACCGCTTTTAAAAAACAAACGTTAGATAACACGGTTCAGGCTTCTCTGCATACAGGAAAAAGATGAGATGGTCATGATTGGAATGCCTTCGATTTTAACTCAGACTCTATCAGTGTTGATGTGTGACTAAGCAACAACTGTTACGATTTGATCAACCGTACTGAACGCTTCATTAAATAATAACTAAATTATTCCGGTACTTTTATCCGACGCTCCACTGATTCTACCAGCTTTATACTTTTACTGAAATTACATATCAGATGTGAACACACACACATATCCACACACGAAATATAATATGCCTTTTTTCACCTCATGATCACGTCAACACAAGTATCGTAGAATCACCCTGACTGCAGACATGTTGGGGAATCACCTTGAAGAGTTTTAGTCGAAGAAATCGACCCCCCAGTACTTATTCTCGAATCGTTCTCTTTTACCGAACTACTGGTTTACGCGAACGCAAACAAGCCAACATCGGTTGTCATGCGGTTGTTTCCCTCCTTCTCTCCTCTCTCTCACTCTATCTCTCCCTCTCTCTCTCTCTCTCTCTCTCTCTCTCTCTTTCACTATCTAATCTATATGTCTGTCTTGTGACTTATCTACTTAATGCATACATTTGTG
>NC_068981.1:99062304-99063997 GCF_001194135.2 Octopus bimaculoides | reverse complement strand
TATATATATATATATATATATACATGTGTGTGTGTGTGTGTGTGTGTGTGTGTATCTGTGTGTGCGTGTGTGCGTGTTTGTGAGTATATATGTGTGTTGTGTTTATGTGTATATATCTGTGTGTGTGTGTGTGTGCGTGTTTGTGTGTATATATATCTGTCTGTGTTTATGTGTAACATATTTAATGTATGTATGTATTTATGTCCAAGTCAAATGTCACTTTTCAAATGCACAAGTATTTGCATAAGTCAAACGGTTGAAGATGTTCTCAATAACAGAAAAACTGTTCGGTTCCCAACTGCAGATGGAAGAAAAATGAAGAGTCAATGCTGGAGTTGAATGAGAAAGAAGTGCTACAAAAGGACAAGAAACACACGCACACAATCTGTCTGTCAGTCTCTCTCTCTCTCTCTCTCTCTCTCTCTCTCTCTCCCCCTCTCTCTCTCTCTCTCTTTCTCTCTCTCTCTCTTTCTCTCTCTCTCCCTCTCTCTCTCTCTCTCTCTCTCTCTCTCTCTCTCAAACACACACACAGAAGCAAGGCTTCAAGTAGAATGATTATGAATTATATGAAGGAGACATGAATAAACCCCCGTCACAGTTTTTCTAAACAGTTTGAGTTTCTCTTGAACGTAGAGGCCATCACACATCAGATATGAAGCATATATACACATACATGGAAACATGCGTACATGCATACACACATCCATACATAATACATCAACACGTGTGTGTGTGTGTGCGTGTCTGTGTGTGTGTGTGCGTGTCTGTGCGTGTGCGTGTGTGTGTCTGTGTGTGCGTGCGTACACACATACACATACACATTGGAAATAAAAATATAAACGTAAAATAACAAAATATCCCAAATATGTTCATGCCTCACATTGTAATGAATTTTCATTACATTGTACACTCTTACGGCCCCTAACCAATCCCACTGATTTAATAAGGGTCATGTCACACAGCTTACCAAACTAGGTCTTCTATGGTGTATTTTACTTCATATTGTTTCCTAATTTGTTATGCTTTCTGATTTCATCTACGATTGACCTTTTTTCTTCTTACTGTTCAGGAAGGTCAGCTAAAAATAGGACGATGGCGAGGTGTTAAAAAGATGAGGTGGGGAAGCAACACAAAAAGAGTTCAGAAACGAATAAGATCAAAAATGGTTCTGGAATTTTGTTATGGACGTGTGTTGAGCGGTGTGGTGAAGTGGATAGGAGTGGAAATGTCAACGTAGACAAAACGTGTAATGATAGTTGTAGTTAATGAACAGTTGCTAGTGATTCTTTAAATGTCTAGATTGGAGATGGTGTGGTTTGCGCTAGTAGGGAGTTGTGTGTGGTTTGGGTAATCCAGAGATTATCCATCGCCAGCGCTACAAACCTCATAGTTGTTCATTCCAATACCATCATCACCGCCGCCATTAGCATACTTGCACTTACTTACAAATAATCCTTTCTGTTATAGGCACAATGCCTGAAATTTTGGGAGAAGCGGGTAGTCGATTATGTGCCCCCCACAAATCCGAAAGGATGAAAGTCAACTTCAGCGGAATTTGAATTTAGAAGGTAAAGCTTGACGAAATGCCGCTAAGCATTTTTTTCCGGTTAAGTAACGACTTTGCCAGCTCGCCAACTTACGTCTACATACAAATAATGATATATATATATATATATATATATATATATATATA
>NC_068981.1:99060682-99061873 GCF_001194135.2 Octopus bimaculoides | reverse complement strand
TGATGGCGGATGAACTGATGATGAAATTAAAATAAGGCAAAATATCGGTTTCAAATTTTGGTACAAGGCCAGAATGTTCGGGGAAAGAGGGCTAAGTCGATTAAATTGACCCAGTTCTCAAGCAGTACTTATTTTATCGACCCCGAAAGGATGAAAGGCAAAGTCGACCTCGGCAGAATTTGAACTCAAACCGTAAAGACGGACAAAATGCTGCTCAGTAGTTTGCCGGCGTGCTAACGATTCTGGCAGCTCGCCGCCTTAATAGGGCCAAGTATTAAAAAGGATTTGTCCATTACATACAGACTTGACTAAAACTCTATAATCTTATACCTTCCGGTATGGCGGTGTCGTTAAGAAGCTCGCTTTGCAACCTAAAGGCTTGGGGTTCAGTCCTACTGCGCAGCGCTTTGAGCAAGTGTCTTGAGCAAGTGACTTCTACTATAGCCCCGAATCGACCAATACTTTGTGACTGAATTTAGTAGACGGAAACTGTAGAAGCCCATGAGATATATGTGCGCGCACGCGCACGTGTGTGTGGTGCGCATGCCTTTGTGGCTGTCTTTGTGCCTCCACCTATCGCTTGGCCAGCAGTGTTGATTTGTCTGTTTCCAGACTATATAAAAAAAAAGTAATTCTGGGATCGATTTGTTCGACTAAAACCTTCGAGGCAGTGCTCCAGCATGGCCGTAGTCCAATGATATGTAAAACGTAAAAGATAGTACAGTATATAACCTACATACTTATACATATGTTTATAGCAATTCATGTTTATATCTGCACTGTATGTTTATGACTTTGTGTTTTTTATGCGTATATACGTGCATATACGTGTTTGTATGTAGATAAACATGTTTGAGCGTGCATGCGACCGTGTTTTGGTTTGTCCATTTGTAGAATGTCAGTTTTGTCTAAACTACACGTGCGTGTGATTCGATACGTATAGATATCTGTGCTTGGATATATTAAGCCATCACTCGAAATAGAACATGTGTGATATTATTCGCTGGTAATTGTAACTAGCAGTCATGCATGCATACATACATACATTCTCAACGCACATACAATGCATATGTACAACACACAAACAAATACAAACACACATGCATGTATACATATATATTTACAAATGTGTCTTGTTTCTCTCTGTCTCTCTTTCTATATATATATATATATATATATATATATATATAT
>NC_068981.1:99059529-99060382 GCF_001194135.2 Octopus bimaculoides | reverse complement strand
TGACATCTCATTTTAACAGATATATTTACCAAAATTACGTAAAAATATCTTGAAATACTAAAGTGTAAATTTATTCAATAAAATCGCCATTGCCTTCAAATACGGCCTCCAGACGACTTCGGAATCTCCTGCAACTCTTCTGGACGGTCTCTTTGTTTAAGTTGGTGCATGCTGCCATAATCCTTGCTTTCAGTTCATCTTTGGTGTTACAAGGAGTTTTGTTCATCTCTCGCTCAACTGCGCTCCACACATAATAATCAAGTGGGTTGCAGTCTGGGGAGTTAGGTAGCCAGATGTTAGGGGTGATGTGGTCGCATAAATTGTCTGACAGCCATGACTGTTTTCTCCAGCTTGTGTGAAACGGTGCAGAATCCTGTTGCCAGACATAAGGTCTTCCAGCGTCCACTCCATTGACCCAGGGCAGCACTACCTCCTCCAGGCACTTGATGTAGGCCTCCGTGTCGAGTCTGAGGCCGTGTAAGAAGATGAATGGAGGTATAACGTCGCCATCACTAGTGACCACTTTTAACACCATGATGTTGACTGGATGTTTGATTTGTGTCACTCTCGGTACATGTCCTCAGATTGCACTGTCCTCAGATTGACACCCAAATACTCTGAAATGTTCGTATTGGAGCTTCCGCGCGAATGCTATGCAATACAGCATGTCGTTTCCAAATTTCTGGCAGAGTGAAATGCGTCATGGTGCTGTTTTTCTCACAGACGGTGCCCAACTGACCCTACCATACTCTGTAGTCGCCAAAATTAAAAGCAATGGGCATGTGCGAAAAATATATAATGTTGACAAATTGCCTATCGCACCCTGTATGTATATATATATATATATATGTAT
>NC_068981.1:99057466-99059389 GCF_001194135.2 Octopus bimaculoides | reverse complement strand
ACACACACACACACACACACACACACACACACACACACACACACACACATATATATGTGCGTATATAGGCATAAGTATTTACGTATTTGAACTTATGCAAAAACAGCGATCCGCTAAAATCACACACAACAGCGTACGAAAGTAAAATACTACCAAACATAATACACCTACCCACCCACCGCCGCTTATAAATATGTATATATGCAGGTATCAACCCAGCTGTCAATTTGTCATTCAGCGAGTCAACTGATACCTGACTCACGCAGAATACGCAGATTCCGTATTTACACATGAGTATGTTTGAATAAGATCAATGATTGTCAGAAGACCATCAAAGACAATGTTCTTCATGAGTCGCCCTGGTTGCGAATAAAATATGATCGTTACAATGGTGGTAGATTCAGCAGAATGCCTTGTAAGATCAAGTTTAATTTCTTTGTGATCTGCGATCAAATCTTGCTGAGATTGGTGTTATTCTTGTTTTGTGTATTTTTTTCATACTTTTCATCGTTCCGGGGTCAACAAAATAGGTGACAGTCAAATTTGTGACCTTCTGCTCACGCTAAAAGTTATTTATCACTATTGTTATCATCATCGTTGTAGTTATGATCATCATCAACATCATCATCATCATCTTTAATGTCATCATCATCATCATCATCATCATCATCATCATCATCATCATACTACCCTTTGTTGTTGTCTGGCAGAACCGTTTGAGCATCGGACAAAATGCTTAGAATTATTCCTTCTGGCTCTTTACGTTCTGAGTTCAAATTCCACCGGGGTCGACTTTACGACTTTACCTTTCATCTTTCGAGTTCGATAAAATGAGTACCAATCGAGCACTGTGGTCGGTGTAATCGACTTAGCCCTTCCTCTAAATCTCCTGGTCTGTGTCAAAATCTGAATCTATCGAAGGCAGCGAGCTGGCAGAAACGTTAGCACGCCGGGCGAAATACATATTTTGCCTGCCGTTACGTTCTGAGTTCAAATTCCACCGAGGTCGACTTTGCCAAAAGTGCAGTGAACAAATTAAACACACTGCCCAGCAGAGGCTAAAACGCGAAACGATCAAGTTTATGCATAAATATTCTTTTTATAAGTTTGTTTCCTTTTACACAATATTAAAACAACCGCTAAAAATTTTCTGAGGCAGCCCCCCCCCCAACTAATTTTATCTACGAGCTGCCACTGGTATGCATAAACCCAACGGAATTCTGTGTTGCTTGTGTCTACGAATTTTCATTCAAAGGGTAAATTTCAGACTACCAAGAGCTACGCAGTATATAGCCACCCAAAATTCCCGATGATGGGATCGGACTGTGAATCCGAAAATTGGAAAGCGGACGCCTTAACCAGGTAGCCCATACAAACATACATACATACATACATACATAGTGAAGGTGTGTGGCTTAGTGGTTAAGGAGTTGAACTCATGATCGTAAGATAGCGGTTTCGATTCCTGGACCGGGCAACGCGTCTTGTTCTTCAGCAAAACACTTCATTACACATTGCTCCAGTCCACTCAGCTGGTAAAAATGAACAATCCTGTGACGGACCGGCGTCCGGTCCAGGCGGGGTATTTATACGCCATGGAAACTGGAAAACCGACCCTTATGAGTCAGCATGACTCGGGAAGGTAAATTTGCCTAACTTTTTTACCTTTACAATACATACATATGCTTATATAAACATGCATATGTATGTGCGTATATATAGAGATAGATAGAGAGAGAGAGAGAGAGATAGATATGTTTATAAATATTCACCAAAACATCCAAACACACATGCAGGTGCACACACGCATTCAGAGAGAGAGAGAGGGTGTGTGTGTGTGTGTGTGTGTGTGTGTGAGAGAGAGAGAGAGAGAGAGAGAAAGAGAGAGAGAGAGAGAGAGAGAGAGAGAGAGAGAGAGAGAGA
>NC_068981.1:99051035-99056891 GCF_001194135.2 Octopus bimaculoides | reverse complement strand
ATTTTAGTTTTCTTACTTTCCCTCGGATTCGATTCAACAAACTTGAAACCAGTTTTTCACACAAGAACGTTATAAATTGTTTAACGTTTCCTATCCAAATCTATTTTACTTCCCCCAAAATAACCTGTCACAAGTGTGAATGCAAAAATCAAGAGAATCTCGAAATCATTCCCTTTCTGTCGCTTATCCTCTTCTCTATTTCTCTCTCTCTCTCTCTCTCTCTCTCTCTTTCTCCCTCCCTATCTATCTATCTATCTATCTATCTATGTGTGAGTATGTGTGAAGTAAACATAGTTGAAAATCCACATCCAAAGATTTCGCGGAATCAACCTTGTGATCAACTGTCATTTTAAGCTAGTTTCAGCCCTTGATACGTAAGGTATGAGCTGTATGCATGCAATAGACTTTGCTCGTTTCTAATCTATGTATATATGTGTGAATGTTCGCGCGCGCGCGCGCCGAATTGCTCCTTCTTGTCAGTTGTATACCATCCCCATGATGAACCGTTTGCAACCAATGTCTCCATGTCATCCACAGTTATCCCCAAAGTTTAAAATTCTGACACCCTTAAATTCATGCATACCTACATTCATACATACACACATGCATACATACGTGTGTGTGCACGCGCGTGTATGTGCCTGCGTGCGTGCGTGTGTGTGTATGCATGCATGTATGTATATACACACACACACACATATTGCTCGATAAAATTCGTCGTTCGATTGTGGTTGTTTCTCGATCTTAAACTGCTGACTCCAAATTCATTATGATGTTCAATATTTTTTTATGCTATTAACTATAATACCGGTTCTTTGTTCATAGTCTTCGCGCTTATTCAGGTTGATCATCGAATCAAAACAAGATATTTGCTATGACGAGCATGTGTTAAATACTAGAGTACATTACCTGGGATACGAGGCAGTGCAAACCAAATGAGATGATTTCAATGAAAAATCTTAAGTGGCACATCTACATTCACTCGGTTTGAGAGCGTGTCATTTGTTTTACAGGACTGTCTATATCAGACAATAAGATAGTGCAATAATATACTGATACAGAAATAATATCTAACGTGTATATTTAGGGAGAGAAAGGAAAAACTATATAGAATTTGGAGACAAAAACAGACACTGAAAGCAATAAGAAGTTTGAATCTATAACCTCAGGCAATACATTGTTATGTACATTTATGTATGTGTATATACACTTTATGTGTGTACGCGTGTATACTTTATATATACCTACATACATATATACGTGCACAGGCGCATGTAGAGATTATGTGTGTGTGTGTTTGTGTGTGTGTGCATGTGTGAGTGAGTGTACTATTCTCATTATTAATATTTTGAATATCAGTAGGACAAGAATATAAATTGAAAGAAACCAAAATAAAATGGTAAAACTGAGAATGTGTGTGTGTGTGTGTGCGTGCGTGCGTGCGTGCGTGCGTGTGTGTGTGTGTGTGTGTGTGTGCGTGTGCGTGTGTGCGTGTGTGTGTGTGCGTGCGTGTGCGTACCTGTGTGTGTGTGTGTGTGTATAAAAAACAGAGAGTTTACAAATTGATTCTTCTCATTTCAAAGGAATTGCCGACTCCGACAATTGTAGATTTTATTTTGTATCTATTGCATAGAATTTCCAGACATTTGGTTGGGTGCACTAGCAACAGGAGATCGATAGTTTATTGCAGCATGGAAACTATTTTTTCTGAAGGAAGCCACATACAATTTTGGAGACTTTATCCATTAGGAAAATACGTGCAGACGATAAATGAAGGAAAATCTAATGACAGAATTCGTCTGCTTCATTGAGTTGCTAATGGGACGTATATAATCCATACGTGCATCTTTAAGTTAATTACCATCAAGTTTGTGTGTGTGTTATATCGTATGTTTAAGTGTATGACTGTGAATGAATGATATACGTACATGTATACACATACACACGTATACGTGCACACACATATATTAAATATATTTGTGTATGTGTACATGTGTGTATGCATGTATATATATGTGTGTGCATGTATGTATGTATGTATGTATGTACTATACGAACACTTACGTGAGTACGGTCGTGTCTGTTTATGCGTATGTGTGTGTGCGTGCATTTGTGTATGTATGCGTTAGTAATGTATGTCTAGTTATAAAAAAATGTTATACGGACAAGCGAAAATATATAAAAATATATAGATGCAGACATACATGTTGTTGATGTTTCGTACCAGGCCAGCCCTCGCCCAACAGAAATATGAATTGACTGTGACCATCCCAATTTTTTTTAAGGTACCGGTTATCCAAGATTACCATTATCAAATTTTTCCTATGTTTTATTTCAAAAAGTAAGGTATGATTCTGAGGGAAATCTGGTTTGCTAATTTTAGCAGGTGGGGCAACCGCATGGTTTAGCATATATTTATCAATTTATACCTGTAAGAATCTGATCTTCTTTAACACGTATAATATGATACATGTTTCAAATTTTGACACAAGGTCAGCAGCTGTGGGGAAGGAGTATGTCGATTACATCGATCCCAGTGCTCAGCTGGTACTTATTTTATTGACCCCGAAAGAATGAAAAGTACAGTCGATCCCCGCGGAATTTCATCTCAGAACGTGATGACTGATGAAACGCCGCTAAGCTAACGACTTTGTCAGCTCGCCGTCTTTTTATGAAAGCTTAATGACAGATTGTGTACAGTTTTTTAAAAAACTTGTAAGTGTTGCTTCTCAATACAGAAGGTACTTTAAGCAATTGACATATTAAGCAAAATGTTTTTTCTCGCTTTGCTCTAAAATGTGACAAAATGTTTGAACTCTTAAATATATTAATTTGTTACTGTTGGAGAATTGAGAAAGTGTCTCAAGACTGGATTGATGCCATTTTAGTCTCCTTGTATATATCGGGGCCAAAGGATCTGTGTGGTAATTTTCGTGGAATTTCGCTTTTATCTGTGGTACTTGCTCGCATTTTGTTAGAACGTTTAAATACCTTTATAGTTCCAAATATAGCGTCTGAGTTTCAGTGTGGTTTTCGTTCCTCCAGGGACACAGCTGATTGTATCTTTACTGTCAGACAATTACAAGAAAAGTGCGTTGAACAGAATCTTGCTTTACACCTTTACTTTGTTGATTTGAGCAAAGCATTCGATACTGTTAATTGAAATGCTATGTGGCTAATTCTAAGGAAAATAAGTTGCCCAGAAAAATTTGTAAATATGGTCAGGACTTTGCATCAGAATATGAAAGCTAGAGTTAATTTTTGGTGGTAGGCTCTCTGAACCTTTTGCCGTGGAAAATGGAGTAAAGTAGGGAGACCTTGATGCACCTACCCTCTTTGCAGTATACTTTGCTGTTGTGTTGTCACATGCTTTTCAAAACTCTGAAGACGGTATTTACATAAAATATCGAACATCAGGGAATGTTTTTAATTTGACCAGACTGAAATTCAAAACGAAGGATTTTACTTCAGTCATTAGAGAACTTTTGTATGCTGGCGATTGCGATCTTGTCAGTCATTCTGAAACAAGTCTGCAATCTCTTGTATCTGAATTTGACTCAGCTTGTGATGATTTTGGCTTGACCATCAACTTGAAAAAATCAACAGTTGTAATGCATCAACCTGCGTGTGGTGCTGTTAGTAACCCCACTAAAATTTTTGTTAAGGTTGTCGATTCGTTCGTATACCTTGGAAGCTCTATTCAAAATGATGGAAATCTTGATACAGAAATACAGCTGAGAATTCAAAAGGCAGCAAAAGCATTTAGTGGATTGGAGTCACGCGTTTGGTGCCAGCGACATATAAATAAAAATACAAAGCTGGATCTTTACAAATCATTTGTCTTACCATTCCTGTTGTATTCCTTTGAAACTTGGACTTATGAAAGGCATTTTAAATTGTTAGAACATTTACGCCAAAAATACCTTCATCGCATTTTTAAAATTAAATGGAGTTCTATTACTATAATCTTGAGGAACCAATTGAGATGGTGTGGCCATTTTGTTCGAATGGCAGATGAATGCATGCCGAAACAGCTGTTTTATGGTGAGCTTGCAGAGGGGAAACGCTAATGGCGTAAACCTAAAAAAAGTTTAAGGACGGCATAAGGACTACTATGAAGTCACTTGGAATGGTTCCAGAAGATATAGAAACCCTTGCTTCGGATAGAGTTGGATGACGAACAAAGGTGTGGAGTGGAGTAAAAGCATTTGAAAAAGCCAGGATAACGCAAGTAAGACTCAGAAGAGATCTAAGGAAGAATATAATGATCGAGAAGGTGGATGACAATGACCTTTTTGGGTGCACAGTCTGTGACAGACCATGCTTGTCTTTGGCTGGCCTCAAATCTCATCTGCGAACGCATGGAAAACAAACCTCCACCAACTATTCTGACTATATGTCTGTGCACATATTTCAATACAGTGTATACCAGAAGGTTTGAAAATCCAACGGAGGCCTCAAAAGACATGTTAAGATTTACAAAGGGCAGAACTTATTTGCAGGTATTGGTGGTCCAAATCGGAGGTGCAATCTATGTGGGTGTCTTTTCAGAACATTGTCTGGTTTAAAAAGTCCCATCAGACGCCATGATGGCGCAAAGGTGTAGGTACAGGAGGTGGTCAAACTCTGTATAAGGAGCAGACAACCACCATGTATATATGTACCGAATTAAAATGGGATATCTTGCTGTATTAGACACACTAATATGTCTTTCTTTCGACAAGGCAGAAGAACAGATTTCTTAGGGTCTTTGTGCAGGAATATGAATGGACAGGGGTTTGCATAAGGCTGAAATTACGAAGAGAAACGATTTGGAGGTATTTAGTACAACATCAGAGGCGTGAGAAATCGTAGGGAGAATGAGGTTTTAGGTAGATGGGATTTGTAGTTTACCTTGATGCCCCTATGCGTAGAAGTAGTACTACCCCATCTACGGGTGCAGTATTTGAATGATGGTATTACTCGAGTGGAAACCGTATTGGAGGCCATTGTGAAGGAAGTAAAACTTAATGACAGAGTTGCTTGTTTAATTCTAGTTCCATAATTTCTTTTAGATTTTGAAATAAGCTGGCTCTGAGCGATTGCTCATCTTGTGGATAAATACTGTTACGTATTTTTTCTTAGATTGAGATATATTCCTATTTACTAGGGATAAAAGTTATTTCTACATCTCACTTTTTTATTATTGGACCGGTGACTTTGTTGGGTTGTAACGATCGGTTAGTTTTCCTGTTTGATGACTATCTGTACATGGAGGTGAAACAAGGTGAGTGGAAAAGGGAAATTTGAGTAGGATTTTGTTATATCTTTATATCCAAAACTTAGAATCAAAACGGGCAGCAAATAAGGCAGTTTTATGAACGAGAAAGGAAGAGGGGAGAAGGGGAGAAAGGGAGAGAGGAAGAAGAGCAGCAACAACAACAACAACAACAACAACAGTACTTGACTGGCTGGCACTATATTTATCGACCTCCTAGAAGAATGAAAGCCAAAGTTGACCTCAGTACGATTTGAACTCAGATCGCAGAGTCGTAGCAATTGCTGCAGTTATTCGTGCATATTTGTGCATTGTATAAACCAGGTGTACAAATGCACACATCAGACAACGCACAACACGCACCTCCCCACTCCTACAATATGGCCCATTAATAACATATTGCGATGGTAACAGAGGTTATAACAGAGGCGGCGGTAGCAGCAGCAGCAGCAGTAGCAGCAGCAGCAGCAGCAGTAGCAGTAGTAGTAGTAGTAGTAGTAGTAGTAGTAGTAGTAGTAGTAGTAGTAGTGATGGTGTTACGTACCGATACTATTGTTAGCATTGGTGCTGTATTGGAATTAGTGAGGTGGATATATAAA
>NC_068981.1:99048125-99050750 GCF_001194135.2 Octopus bimaculoides | reverse complement strand
GACGACGATGGCGACGACGATGACGATGATGTTGTTGATGATGATGATGATGATGATGAGGAGGAGGAGGAGGAGGAGGGGGAGGAGGAGAACGACGACGACGACGAAGACGAAGACGACGAAGACGAAGACGACGAAGACGAAGACGACGAAGACGAAGACGACGAAGACGATGACGATGATGATTGTCATGATGATGACGACGATGACGATGTCGATGATAATGATGATGATGATGATTATGATGACGACGATGATGATGATGATGATGATGATGATGATGATGATGATGATGATGATAGAAAAAAAAACCTACATTTTATTTTCGGTGGTTAACATTATCATTATAAGCAGCACTCTTTTTCTTACACATTTTTTTTTTCCCCTCTCACACATCTCTTCATGCAGCAAACATTCATCATTTAACAGACTTGCTGAGCTAATGAATTTCTGTTACGAGAAAGAATGATATTTTCTGCCTGAGATATCACTGAGTGCATTTTTAGACGAGGAACGAGGACTAAAGAATAGAAACAAGAAAATGAAAACAAAACAGCAGCAAAACAAAAATAGAACAATGTGTACTTTGCAATCCGGTGAAGCTTTTCAATCAAGTTCTTTCTTACAGAAAACTCAGACACCGGTGTATGTACGTGTACGTATGTCGTTGTGTGTCGAAATATTCATGATTGCATGTTGTGTGTATGCGTTTGGATGCGTTGTGCGTTTATGTGGGCTTGTGGTTGGGTTTGTTTTTGTTTATTTTTTAGTTGTTCAATATTGCTATTTATTATTAAAAGAAATCATTATTGCCATTATTATTTCAGCAGTCTTAGTTTTATTGCTTGCTTTCACTGCACAATTGAGTGCAGCACTGCGTGCTTTTGGGTACGTGTTGAACTTTGCTTTGTTTTTGTATTTTCTATTGGAAGTATTCTCTACGTAATATGTGTGTGTGTGTGTGTGTGTGTGTATGTGGTGCAGCTGTCTGCTAACGTCTGTATATTGTTTATGTGCGTATGCACTGGGTGTCTGGGTTATATATTTGTCTTCATGTCTTTTTATCATTCTCATGCTTCTGCTTTCAGTCCCCCATTCCCAGATGTAAATTTCAATACATTCGCTATTTATTTACTTTCTTATCTAATTATGATATTTATTCATTTATCTAATTATATATATATATTAATTTATTTTGCTGAGTCTGGAGGAAAGGACATATTACTTGACCTGAGATCAGCGAGTTTGATGTCGTTAATGTTCAGTTTAATGTGTTACAAGCAGAATCATTAACACGCCGGACAAAATGCCAGGCGGCATTTCGTCCGTCTTAACGTTCAAATTCTCCCGAGATCAACTTTGCTTTTCATTTTGTCAGGTTCGATAGAATAAGTATCAGTTGAGCACTAGGGTCAATTTAATCGACCAGCTCTCTCCCCTAAAATTTCAGGCCTTGTGCCTATACTAGAAAAGATTATTATTATTATAATTACTCACAATTTCTCTTACAATAGTACCACAGTACATATGTTTAGGGACCACTAAGACCACGGTCAGAGTAAATAAATAGACGCCGACCCTTGGCTAGTCGTCATATTTGCTCAACAGTATGGCCAAAGGGTGCATGGAGATGATCTGCAACTTCATATATTCATACGGGGTGTGTATGGGTATCAAATCTTTATGATCCCACCCGGGAATCATTTGACAACAACAGGGGTTTTCAAACTGTGGTCCCCGGACCACAGGGGCTCCGCAAGGACAAGGCAGGGGGTCCGTGGACAGCAAATACTTTTTATGGGCAATTTGATTTTATATATGTTTTTTAATCGAAATGTTTTAATTGACAATAAACCTATTTGTTAAATAAATAAATGTAAAAATATATGATATTTTAAGGAAATATTTATGTATAAATTTCATAAGCGTTTATAAGGGGGTCCTGAAATATAAAGGGGTCCGCAAGTCAAAAAGTTTGAAAACCCCTGGACTACAACGCTATCCCGATGTGGTACTCCAGATGGAACGAAGAGAAGGTCAATCAGACTGATGGCGCAGAGAAGAGGGTCTGTTGCTACACGTGTGGTGATAAATACCGGAAGTGAAGTAACAAAGAGAAAAAGGAAGACAATAGAAGAAGCATTACCAACAATAACAAGTCTCAGGATGTGCTGATACCGACATTTTTGAAGCACCACCGGTCGCATCTCATTGAATAACCAAAACTGAAAGGAAGATTCATTCTTTGTGGCAACGGCGCTAGGGACCGACGACGACGACGAAGACGAAGACGAAGACGAAGACGAAGACGACGAGAAAGCAGAGAGTAACCTTCAGCACAGAGAGAGCCAGCCAATGGTACAAGATGCTACGGACGGGAGTATACTGGAATGTAGTAGCAAAAAAAGTGGAGTGCCCTCCTCCTCCACCCCCACCAAAAGGGTGTTATTCACGACTAAGGTAGTCCCATATGCAGAGGCACCCAATCCCATAGAGTGGTTGAACTTGATAGCAATTCGAAAGTCAAAGAACTTAATGGAACTACTGAAGAAGAAGAAGAAGAAGAAGAAGAAGAAGAAGAAGAAGAAGAAGAAGAAGAAGAAGAAGAAGAAGAAGAAGAAGAAG
>NC_068981.1:99041673-99046669 GCF_001194135.2 Octopus bimaculoides | reverse complement strand
GTGTGTGTGTGTGTGTGTGTGTGTGTGTGTGTGTGTGTGTGTGTGTGTGGTTGTGTGTGTGTGTGTGTATTTGTGTGTGTGTGTATGTATGTATATCTATGTATGCGCGTATAATTCTACGTTGGGTTTTACAGAATGTTCTGTTCGATTACAAGTTTAAACCTGTTGAAACCTGTTTTTTGTAAAAACTATAAATATTAGTGGTATTCACTGATGCATAAGTTCTCATAGAGTAGCAACTATATTTTAGTATATTAATTTTTTATATGAAGAACTCATCGTAGAACCAATCAAAGAGCGCATTCATCAGATTATGCTTTATGCGTTTTACAGAGATTCTAATATAAGTGAAGAAGCCAAAACCTTGCAATAGGTTTCTTGGTCAAGATGCAGTGAATGAAAAACAAAAAAAATTCAGACATGACAATTTCAATTTACTTGATGAATCTAGTGCAAAACAGCTTTCCGAATTGGGTGACAAAATGATAGAGATATCGCTCGCAAGAAATCCGACTGTGAGAAAGCTTCCCATTGCGTTTAATGCTAGCACTTTGCTCATTCATAATCATTTGAAGAAGCTAAAAATGTTTCATAGTCGGGGAAATGGGTTCTTTATGCTCTTTCGACAGCAAATCGTCAACAAAGACTTCATATCTGTGAATTGCCCAATGTATTTGACCTCCAAGCACCATTTTTTGTTGTGTCGATGCCCCCAGGCGAAGAAGTAGGATCTCCCAAGACATATAAATAGAGGTAGTCTGGCCGTGGTAGTGTGTTGAGTAGGTGTTGAGAAGCAGTCGAGTAGCAGTTGTGTAGCGGTTGAGTAGAGATCATCCGAAGGTGCTAGATAGCAGTAGCTTGAGACATAATTTTAAAACAGGATCTTGAATGAAGATGAAAAGTTGATTATTTACAGCAATATTACACGCCGTAGTAAAGCGGCGAGCTGGCAGAATCGTGAGCATGCTAGGCAAAATGCTTAGCGGCATTTCGTCCGTCTTTAGGTTCCGAGTTCAAATTCCGCCAAGGTCGACTTTACCTTTCATCCTTCCGGGATCGATAAAATAAGTACTAGTTGAGTACTAGAGTCGATGTAATCGACTTAACCACTCCCCTGAAATTGTGCAAACATTTGAAACCAATGTTAGACATTATGATTGTATTTTTAAATAAATGCTAAGCAAAGGACAGAACTTTCGACACAACTGTCTATCTGTTTTGCTGTCTGTCTGTCTGTATGTATGTATGTATGTATGTACGCATACATGTATGTATGTATGTATGTATGTATTATGATTGTATTTTTAAATAAATGCTAAGCAAAGGACAGAACTTTCGATACAACTGTCTATTTTGCTGTCTGTCTGTCTGTCTGTATGTATGAACGCATGCATGTGTGCATATATGAGCATGCCAATATGTTTTGTAATCCGTTTTATACGGATAGGTTGTATATTGAATGTATGGGTCCATATGGCCAATAAAGAAAGTATTATTATTTAGTAGTAGTAGTAGTAGAATTTGTTGTTGTAGTAGTAATAGTAGTAGTAGTAGTAGTAGTAGTAGTAGTAGTAGTAGTAGTAGTAGTAGTAATCTAAGGCAGCTGTGTGGGAGATACGATAATGTGCCGAACTATAAAATGCCTCACAAGCATTTAGTTATGTTCTTTTACGCTCGGAGTTCAATTCCGGCACAGATCGGCATTGCCTTTCATCTTTTCAAGTATCGATAAAATAATTAAGTATCAGTCAATTACTGGAGTGGATTAAATCGACTACACCCGCCCTCCAAAATGTGTGGCCTTGAGCCAAAATTTATCATCATCATCAACAACAGTATGATCACCACCACTACTTCCACTATCATCATCAGCGTTATCATTATCATCACAAGTAGGCGATGGTGGAGGGTGGGGGGAGTGGAGCTGATAGCGGCCACGCTCACCTGCATATTTCATCTCACACATCGCTTCATACATATTTAAATATTGAAATACATAATTCGATACTGACATAATACACCTGAAAGGGAGAGAAAGGAACAGAGAGGCGGGGATGGGATAAAGGGAGAAAAAACATTTGTTCATATACAGATATACATACACCTGTGTGCTTACACACACATACGCACATACACACACACACACACTTGTACATATGCATACATACACACAGACAGGCGAAACAGGCAGACAGACAAAAAGGACAGACAGACATGCCTATTGATAAAAATATAGCCGATTCAGATTCCGTGCATCAAATGATGTTTGAATTAGATGCAATCAGGTGTAATTTTTCACAGTCTACATTCCCTTGGTGATACGAGATCCACTTGATGCCGATAAAGGCCCTTCATCTACACGGGATACATGCCGACGCAAGCCAACACTAGTTTCCTCGAATTCCATATTTTACCCTACATACCAATGTACTACATACCGAAGTCAGCAAAGCTCAGCATTATTGGCGATTATTGTGCCTCTTTCAAGGCATTTTACAGATTGTCTTCTTTTCTTTTTTTCTCTTTTCGCTTCCTTTTCCTTTCTTTGTTTTTGAGGGTATCTGTGTATCTAAGTTTTTAGTTAGAATCCAAGTATATGTCTACGTGTTTAAGCGTAAGCGTGTGTTTTATAAATATACGCACACAAACTCATATGTATATGCATTACATACATACATACATACATACATACATGCATACATACATACATACGTATACTCTTTACTCTTTTACTCTTTTACTTGTTTCAGTCATTTGACTGCGGCCATGCAGGGGCACCGCCTTTAGTCGAGCGAATCAACTCCAGGACTTATTCTTTGGAAGCCTTAGTACTTATTCTATCGGTCTCTTTTTGCCGAACCGCTAAGTTACGGAGACGTAAACACACCACCATCGGTTGTCAAACGATGTTGGGGAGACAAACACAAACACACACATATATATATACATATACATATATACGACGGGCTTCTTTCAGTGTCCGTCTACCAAATCCACTCACAAGGCTTTAATCGGCCCGAGGCTATAGTAGAAGACACTTGCCCAAGGTGCCACGCAGTGGGACTGAACCCGGAACCATGTAGCTGGTAATCAAGCTACTTACCACACAGCCACTCCTGCGCCTATGTTTTGTTCTCTCTTTCTTTTTTCTCAATTTGAAGTCTTCCTATAAGGAAGGAGCTTGTTTCTAATAAAGATACAACGCTCAACAGTCTGGCATATTTTTACTGTTCTGCTTACAGATTATATGTACGTGTTTGCTGGTTGATTTCTTTTTATGAAAAACCTAACTTTTCCAGACTGCTACTTAGGTTTTCGCTCACAGCACCAAATACACCAATTATTATAACTAAAACTATGAATTTAAAATCCGGGTATAGAAATTGAAGGTTTCGAAGTACTTGATCATAGTTATCTTCTTTCTCTTTGATTTTCGAAAAAATATTCGCATTAGCATTGTGATTTTAGGAAGCCAATATTTTCAAGAATGATATTGAATCAATTTGTTACGTAATCATGTGCCCAATAATTACAGGTATGCCCAATAATTACAGGTATAAACCTAAATCTATATTTTGAGTAATCTGCTTACTTCTCATTGCTTCGGCATAGATATTTTCTTTATTTTTTATCTGTGTGTGCATGTATGTGTTATGTATGCGTTATGTATGTATGTATGTATGTATGTATGTATGTATGTATGTATGTATGTATGCATGCATGTATGTATGCATGTATGTATATAAGCATACAAACGTGTATATAAGTACGCATGCATAATGCAAATATGTATTTGTGTGAGAGAGAGAAAGAGGGAGAGAGAGAGAGAGAGAGAGAGAGAGAGAAAGTGTGAGAGTGTGCATGTGTACATGTGTATGTGGGTGAGTGTGTGAATGTGTGTGAGCGAGCACGCATGAGTCTAGGTTTTCACAAATGAGGCTTGTTTCATCCATTGGCTGTGATTGGAGAGTAAGTTCTGTTGTGACAAAGCAAAGTGCGTATTCTGAACTTCTTCTCGACTTATATTTGCAGATACACGCGCAGTTATATATACAAAAGCACATACACATTAACCAAAGAACAAACACACGTACTCAAATATATATATATGCATATGTAAACACACATATACACACGTGCGCGCACGCACACACACACACACACACACACACACACACACACACACACACACACACAGGGCAATCGGTCCCTTTATTTCCGTCCATTTTCCATAAGCCCTTTAAGACTACGGTGAGAAAGAAAAGAGGGGTTTATAACAACAAATACCCCAATGTACTAAGCAACACCCATTCGTACTTCTCGCCTCTTCTCAATTCTCATACGTCCTCTCTCTCTTTCTCACACTCTCTCTCTTTTTCTTTCTCTCTCTCTCTCTCTCTCTCTCTCAACCCCGCCACTTGCTATCAAAACTTTTCGGTCAATATTTTTATTTCATTTATAACATTTAATATCAACAGCCTCCACAACAAACACAAATAACACCTACAACATCAACAGCAGTCATAATAGCGCCTACAATAATAACAACCACAATATTGACAATTATAACAATAATGATCATAACTGACATCTCAATAGTACAAAGCGCTATTAGAATAATAACCACAATAAAAAATACAATAACAACAAGAACTACAACGATATACACCGAAATTATAATAGCAAGATAGACAAAATTTCTGTAACACTTGGGTATAAAAACACGCACACGTGAGAGTGTACACATACGTACATACACACACATACACAGACATATAGCCACACACACACACATTAATGCATCTTTACATGCATGCCTCTGTGGTGTGTATGTGTATATAAAGGTAAGATCCAAG
This sequence comes from Octopus bimaculoides, assembly GCF_001194135.2. Taxonomy (NCBI): domain Eukaryota; kingdom Metazoa; phylum Mollusca; class Cephalopoda; order Octopoda; family Octopodidae; genus Octopus; species Octopus bimaculoides. Next base: position 99,041,813 of record NC_068981.1, on the reverse strand, counting down.
GATTAAGGTGTAGAATGTTAGTTAGGTTCAAACAGTCCGTAGAAGAAGCAACTTTCAAGAACAATAGGGGTTTATTGGCGCAGACGGTTGTGAATTTTTCCTTTATCGAAGCACGATAGGTTGAAAAAGGGTTATTTTAT
>NC_068981.1:99039868-99041104 GCF_001194135.2 Octopus bimaculoides | reverse complement strand
TATATATATATATATATATATATATATATGTATATAATCTTTCGACTAACAAACAAAGTATGTATTTTGCACAACTTATAGTGTGTTTACGTCTCCGTAACTTAGCGGTTAGGCAAAAGATGCCGATAGAATAAGTACTAGGCTTACAAAGAATAAGTTCTGGGGCCGATTTGTTCGACTAAAGGCGGTGCTCCAGCATGGCCGCAGTCAAATGACTGAAACAAGTAAAAAAAAAATACATACACACACTCACATACACACATACATACAGATACAGATACGTATATACACTTTAATTCAATCGCATATTTAAAGACTCTTAGAATGATCTTGACTCAGAGAAAATTTGTCATTTTATTAGCGACCAGCTCGAATTCTGCGAAGAACTTAAATAAAGCTGAAAGGAAAACGTATACGCATATATAATACACTTGCATGCATATATTGGCACCTGTAAACAATATCACCTTGTATACGTCTACTGGATTCGGTGCACAAATCTATTAAACAAAAGATTTAAACAGAAATCTGAAAATAGAAAGGTTCTCCTGAGAAAGCTCCCTTCTCACAAAACATTCCTTCTCTCTCTCTCTCTCTCTCTCTCTCTCTCTCTCTCTCTCTCTCCTTCTCGCTCTCTCTCTCTTTCTCTCTCTCTCTCTCTCTCTCTCTCATACACACACACACACACACACACACATACACACTCCTCTCCACATTCATGCACACACTATACATATGCGTACATAGAAATGTATGGGAAAACTAAAGTAAAAAATATAACTAAACATATACAATGTCGATATCTTAGCTTAGGCCGACACCTCAGATTTATTACTGTGTCAGTAGAAAACATTTCTCGTACATGACGTTCATGCTTTTTTCGGTAGAGTATTGGTAATATAAATGAACTGAAATTGCTAGAATTGAAACCGTAACGGAAGGAACTCACACGCTACCATTTTATTTCTCTTCTTCGGTGTTTGATACAGCAGGTGTTATTAAATAACATGAAGGCGGCGAGCTGGCAGAATCATTAGCGCGCTGGACAAAATGCTTAGCGGTATTTCACCCGTTGCTACGTTCTGAGTTCAAATTCCTCCGAGGTCGACTTTTCCTTTCATCTTTTCAGGGTCGATAAAATAAGTACCAGTGAAGCACTTGGGTCAATGTAATCGACTAATCTCCTCCCCACAAATTTGAAGCCTTGTGACTCCAGTAGAAAGGGTTATTAAATAA
>NC_068981.1:99038241-99038936 GCF_001194135.2 Octopus bimaculoides | reverse complement strand
TCCACCTTGGCTTTCTTTGAGGGTTAGTGGCTAATAAGCGCGATGACGTTCTCGGGAAGACTCTGGGCGTCGACGATAATCAACTCACCATTCTGTTCCGGAGGACTTTCGGGCCGAGGCCCATGGACAACTACTAGAAATCCCACGCCTGGCAATGCTACCAGGGGGCATTACCTGTTCGGGATAAACTATACAGGCACAAAAGTGGAAGGGATACCAATCTCAGCAACAAGACTGGATATGAAAATAACAACTTCTAAAAGTACAACAGAAACAACAGCAAAGGCACCAAAAGAAAACAAAAACAACACCAACAGACACCAACCCAACAGATTTACTTCTCCCCGACATCTGCAAAGAAACGAATAAAGAAGAGTGGAAAGAACTTCCAAAAAAGAAGAAACGAAAAACGAACACAACCTCAGCACCTCCCCACAACACAGACAATTCACACAACCACTAACCACAACACCCACATTACCAATACCTCCAGTACCACTGCCAGCACCGAACACAAAACAGAAACCACCATTGAAAACCATATTAAAGCTCACTGCAATCAACACTAACAATGCACAACATACGAAATACATACAAGAACACACCGACATCATCCCAAGCAATTTTCTTTGGGCACCACCAACGCACCACCACACATTCAGATCCTCAGCATTCAAAACATCACCTTCATTGGC
>NC_068981.1:99035910-99037916 GCF_001194135.2 Octopus bimaculoides | reverse complement strand
ATATGTCGAATGAATGGGTCTAACTTGAGTATAAATTTCTAATCAAAGACAGGCTTTCACCCTAGCAATCAGGTTGGTATGTGGCTTGTGGGGTTTCCAAGAACAACCCAGGAAACCTCCCCCTTTTGAGGAATTACTGTTGTTAATAACTTACTATTGTTATTTTTTTTTTTGCACACACTTTCATATATGACCCAACTCGTATGTCCTGTATCGTCCCTCTATGTTGAGCCCTTAGTGACTAATAAAGAAAAGAATTTCTTGCCGAATAACCACACATGTCAAATCGACATTACCTGTACAGGTGCATCATGTCAGATGACGAAATGATCGCAGAGCAACGTGAAATGAAGTGCTTTTCCGTCTAGAAATCGAAACCACGATCTTGGAATCGTGAGTGCAACATCCTAAGCCATGCACTGTTACCCTCTTCTTGTAAAAGTATATATATTATATGCATACATATATAATATGTATGCATATATTTAGTATAACGCATAAATATTTTCCCAAATTCAGGTCAAACGATTATTGTAGCTTAGTCTGAACATATACAGGGTCAATGTCTGCAATGAAAAACCATAAGTAGGGAAGAAGTCAAGGGTCTTTGCCAGAGGCTTGCAACAGAATGAATGCTGCTAAAGGAATCCGAGCCCATGATGAGGGTGTGAAACAGGGTGGCATGTTAAGTCCGGCGATTAGCTTATAAGCATTAAGTAGATTTCAGATAAGTCTCTCTCTTGGGATAAGCAGCTGGCTTCATATCATGTAATATTCCGACTTCATTAACACACAAGGTGAACAGAAGCAATGAAAAATGAGGTATGTTCAGACTAGAACGATGATGAAACTTTTACAACACATTTTCACTCATCTATGAGCAAGCTGTCCGATAGCATAACTATGGAACAATTATAAAAAATCCTCAATATTTCTTTACGTTTATCTCTTTCATCATTATCATCATCGTCCTCACGCCACCACTACCACAACCTTCCTCCTTCTTCCGCTGCCTTCTCCTCCTCTTCCTCTTTCTCTTTCTCGTCTTTCTCATTCTCATCATCATCATCATCTATTATTTTTCTTATTTGCCCCCCATTCTCTTCTCCCTCCCTTAATTTTATATTTTCACTTCAGGTCTCATAAAAGATCTGTGATGTGTATGCATGTGTGTGTTTTTGTGAGTGTACTTGTGGGAGTGAGTACGTGCGTGTGTGTTTGTATGAGTGTGTGTGTGGGAGTGAGTATGTACGTGTGTGTGTGTGTGTGTGTGTGTGTGTGTGTGTGTGTGTGTGTGTGTGTGTGTGTGTGTGTGTGTGTGTGTGTGTGTGTGCGTGCCCGAGCGAGCGTATATGTGTGTGTTCTTTCCCTTTGAAACTGTAATCTAATCGTACCAACACTTAATCCAAAGAAAGCTATTCTTAAAACAAATATATAACTACACCCACTGTGATATCATGTGAAGAATCCCATCAGCCTACCTCCCAAATGTGTACAGGAAATGGCGACTGTAAATAGATTTGGGATCTCAGAGCGCCGAGAGAAAAAGAAGAGAAAAAGGATAAAAATTTTTTTTTAAAACGCGTTGCTGCTTTCTTGAAGACTGCCTTCGCCATATTGGTTCATATGGTCTATCTTGGGAAACGAAGCTGGGAGATTACAAGGTTTTGAAGAAATTGTAGCATGTTTACGTCTCTCTCCATTTCTCTCCCCTTCAACTCATCTCTCCCCCTCAACTCCTCTCTCCCCCTCTCTCTCTCTGTTTATTTTCTTCTTGAATTTGTTTTTCTCTCTTTTTCCTTTTCTCATTCAATTTTATATCCAAATATTTCTCTGTTATTTCTTTCTTTTCTCTCTCAATTTTTCTCACCTCCCCTCTTTCATATCTTTTTATAGGTGCAAATAGACGCAATACATACGTCAATGCAGTATATTATCTATATATATCTATCTAGTATTGATCTCTCTCTCTCTCTCTCTCTCTCTCTCTCTCTCTCTCTCTCTCT
>NC_068981.1:99024115-99034814 GCF_001194135.2 Octopus bimaculoides | reverse complement strand
TATATATATATATATATATATATATATATATATATATATATGAATGAATATACACATATATTATGCATTTTGTGTATGTGTGTGCGTGTGAACATATATACATATATGCAAATTATATATTGCATATATTCATATATACACACGCATACTTATGTGCGTAGGTATGTGAGTGTGAATGTGTGTGCGTGTGTGCACATGTATGTGTGTGCATGTGTGTCTGTGCGCGCATGTATGTGTGTGTGTGTGTGTGTGTGTGTGTAATACATGTGTGAGCACATAAATACGGCAATGCATACGTATGTGCGTATGTGTGTTTGCGTTTGAGAGATTTTCTCTACCTGATTGAAGTTTTAAAAATCATGCTGGCCGGCCACCTGCTTAGAGGCAAGATTGTAAATAAAAGAATCGCTTTTTTTCTTTCTTTTTTTTTATTGTTGTCATCTTTAGCGTAACTGTTCACCTTCTGAATCTTTAGAAAATATTGCAGATTGTTATTGTCCCAGATATCGTCACCATCTATAGCACAATAATTATGGAGCCATGTCCTTTCTCGAAGAATCTAAGAATGACCGTTTGAACCGGGTGGGTAGTACTTAGATCCTGACTCCTCTAATAATGAGTAGAAAACTGAAACCATATTTTGGGCATTGAATTTGCTGGCTTCTCATCAATGATCAGTCTGCATTCTTCCATTTTATTTTATTTTTTTTCGTCATGGATGCCATCTGGGAACACGTCATGGATGCCATAATGGGAACACGTCTTTATTTAATGGTTTCAATGTATGTATGTATGTATGTATGTATGTATGTATGTATGTATGTATATATGTATGTATGTCATTATTCAGTTTATTTGAAAATTTCTTGCCATTACAGAAAGAATTCGTTTCTAACCTACATCCAAGGTCATTGGAATTTCAATATCAACACCAGGGTATTTTTGTATGTATGTATGTATGTATGTATGTATGTATGCATTATGTATGTATGTGCAGATTTGTATGTTTTACGTATGTATTCTCATGCACATAGTTACATATCTAGACATGTTCATATATATTTAAATGATAAACTTCTGGATAGTTTTACGGATTCTTACAGTTCCAGTCGTAGAGTGGATCTGTAGTCTTCGAATTAGCTTTCTCCTTTCTGGTTTTGAGAAGCCTAATTTCTCAAGATTGGTATTTAGGCAGTGTGTTACATACCCCAGGGCCCCAATAATTACAGGTATAAACCTGAACTTGTAATCTGGATAGAGTAACTGCAGATTTCTCAATAGTTCAGTATAGGTGTTCTCTTTTTCACTGATCTTCAGCTTTATGTTAATATTCGCTGGTTAGCTAATTTCCACAACTGTGCACAATTTCTCTCTTCTATCCCAAATCATTATATCAGGTCTGTTGTGCTCACATTTTATTGTGGTCTTCACTGGTACATTCCACCAGTATTCCTTTTCATTGTGAGTGGCTTTGGCTTCTACCATATTGTGGGGTTTTATTTCTTTGTCCTCGGGATTATCCTTCCGACGGATTTCATTATAGAGTGACCTAGCTACAACGTCATGTCTTATCGGTAGATAATACCGTGATGACATTTTCGGACAACTGCTTATGATGTGGGTAATATCATAATTGTGGACTCCACAAAGTTGTCACATTTTACGGCTTTTCCCGCATCTCTATCCCTTTTGTGCATCAGATACTTGGTTGATATTTCCTGTATGCATGCATGTATGTATGTATGTATGTATGTATGTATGTATGTATGCAGGAACCATGTACGGATGCTACGGGGGTGGGCTGGCTATGAAGGAGTGATGTTCATAAGCTGACTACGGAGTGATACTAGAGCTGTGATATCCTGCATGCGTTAATTTCAACGCTACTCTCCTTCGATAATTTCAATACTTCGACCAACACACCAAATTAGAAAAAAGAATTAACTCAAAATGACATACAATTAAACAAAAAACTTTGGTTATCTGAAGATAAGAGAACGGTAGTATAAACGTGTTTCTTTCACAACAGCCGTCATCAGCACAGCAAATAGTCTACCTTGATTTCAGCAGGCGAAATTCTTAGACAAAAGCAGAAAAAGTAGAAAATATTTATGGTCTAAAGTAACTTGTATAATTTAAGTGAAAATGAGCTACGAGAAATAAATGAAAGTGATCAGTAGCATGAATATAGATAATAAAAACAAATACAAGTATACCATATGAATACAAGACACAAGATCAACACAAGATCAATACAAGACGCAAGATAAATACTTCATTTATTGAAATTCGCCTTTCGAGAATTAGGAAGATCGATATATCCTAGTTACTGACAAAATACATACATACATACATAAATAAATAAATAAATAAATAAATAAATACATACATACATACATACATACATACATACATACATACATACATACATACGTATCAAGTATTAGAAACGTCGATATAATCGACTATACACCAACAGTCAAAAATATGAGTCATGATGTATATAGGAAAAAAATCAATATTTACCGTGAAAGACACAGAAACACAAAGAAATTGATATCATATGAGAGACCTTACAAATTTTAGGAAAAAAACTGTTTACAAACAAATGGGGTAAAGAAGTCCCACTATACATACTTTTGTGTGTGTGTGTGTGTGTGTGTGTGTGTGTGTGTATTAATGTTAGATTTTATGTCAACTTTATACAAAAACAATTTGACATTAAACTGATGGATAACCCAATGCTTTTTTTATATATATTAGAGTATATATTTATTAACTTTTATGGGGGAAGCGTTGGAAGTGACTACGAAGTTTCGGCTTGCTTGCAGCATATACTATGGTTTGAGCTCACGCCCATGGTCGTATACATTATATAATGATGTTGCAATTATTTACTACCAGGCGAACTTTGATCGAACAAACATGCTCGAAAAATATAAAACAGAACCCGACTGTTTGTTATTCTGTATTTTTTCAGACAATATATGTCTAGCTGTTTCCTCTTCTTCGGTCCACGAAGATATTGGTGTTGACTGAGTGCCTTTATACACTCAGCATTAGCATTGTATACATTGTGTATACAGTCAGCATTAGCTAAAAAAAAATTATATGCATAAGCGTCGCAGTTTCTTCTAAAACAACTCCACAATTTCTCTACGAATCTTTGCAAAAATATGCATACATATCCAAAATCATTCCAGAATAGTGCATGAAAAAAATTTTAGATTTCTCTGGAGCAAAATTTGTACATTTTTATAATACACAAGTTCGAGTGGATACAAACAGTGAAATATATCAATGAGTTCGACAGACAATCACCAAGACAACAACGACAATATATATATATATATATATATATATATATATAAATGTATGTATGTATGTATGTATGTATGTATGTATATATAAACAGTATATAAGCGCTTCATTACAAATAAGATAGCTTTCGAACACTAAAAGCTAAAGTCTAAAAACCTGTGATACGAGGTCTTATCAATAAGTATCCGGACTGTTGCCATAATAACAAAGCTAAAGCATGCAGAGTAAACCCGCTTTGCAAAGATTGACTTCGAACTCTGCTGTGCATGCGCACTAAGTTGTAACTTTCTGGCTCACTTCCGCTGTTTACAGCAGTGCTTGGAAGGAGGGTTTGTAGCGTGTGATCGTCGCATTGACCATAATAGAAAAAGTTATCATTGCGATACATGCTCAGAGGCCTACGTAAAGTTACAGAAAGTGTATGGAGAGGAGTGTATGAAACGCACACAAGTGGATGAGTAGTTCAGTCGTTTCCAAGATGGCCGCAAAAATGTCGATATTGACTAACGTTCTGGAAGACCCGCAACCAGCAGAACTGAGAAAAACATCGCAGATGTGCGTGCAGCTGTGAGGGGAAATCGTCAAATCATCATCCGTGAATTATCAGAGGATGTGCAGATTAGTTACGGTTCAGTCCATTACCACTGAAGATTTGGGTATGAGACGCGTGTCTGTCAAGTTTGTACCAAAAATGCTTTCAGTTGACCAAAAAGACACTCGGGTTTCAGTTGCACAAGATCTCCGTGATTGTGTCGAGCAGGTATCACCAAGCTTTTGGCCTCTGAGCAGGTATCACCAAGCTTTTGGCAAAATTTGATGCAGATTCTCTGCTCAACTTTCTCTGTCATGGTCAATGCAACGATCACTTGCTACATACCTTCCTTCCAGACACTGCTGTAAACAGCGGAAGTGAGACAGAACGTTAAAACTTAGTACACATGCACAGCAGAGTTCAAGGTCAATCTGTGCCAAGCAGCTTTACTCTGCGTGCTTTAGCTTCGTTACTATGGCAACAGTCCGGATACTTATTGATCAGACCACGTAATTTAAGTTTCTACATATTTGGCAAACCGAGCAGCGCGTTACATATATTGATATCAAAACTATTGTCTAGGACCCTGTTATGTCTCAAGCTACTGCTATCTAGCACCTTCGGATGATCTCTACTCTACCGCTACACAACTGCTACTCAACACTCCTACCACGGCCAGACTACCTCTATTTATATGTCTTGGGAGATCCTACTTCTTCGCCTGGGGGCGTCGATACAACAGACCCTCTCGCAGAATTTGCTTTATTTTTAATTCACCAAATTAGTAGTCTAAGTTTACACGCATGCAGGTACACACACACACACACACACACACACACACACACACACATAGGTCACCCGGACAGTGTCCTGGGAGCTGTTAGTTTGTAGTTCAATTCCTTAATACAATAGAACATTAAAACAAAATGCTGTTACCGCTTCATTGTAACCTACTACTACTACTACTACTACTACTACTACTACTACTACTAATAATAATAATAATAATAATAATAATAATGATAATAATAATAATAATAATAATAATAATAATAATAATAATAATAATAATAATGATAATAATAGTAATAACAACTACAACAACAACAATAACAATAATAATCCTTTCAACAAGCTCTAAAATTTGTGGGAAGGGATTAACTCGATTACATCGCCCACAGGATTCCCCTGATACTTAATATATCGACCCCGAATGATAATGATAACGATAATGATGATGGTGATGATGATGATGATTTCAAATGTTAGCACAAGATCAGCAATGCTGGGGGGAGGGGAAGTCTATTAAACCGACTTCAGTGCTTGACTGATACTTATTTTATCGACCCCCGAAGGATAAAAGACAAGATCAACTTCAGCGGAATTTGAATTCCGAACATTAAGACAAACGAGATGCCGCTAAGCATTTTGCCCGGCGTGCTAAAATTTCTGCCAGCTCGCCGCCCGAATGATGATGATGATGATGATGATGATGATGATGATGATAATGATAATAATAATAATAATAATAATAATAATAATAATAATAATAATAATAATAATAACTTTGATGGCCACTCAATAATAATAATAATAGAGAAATTATAGGATCTATAAGAATGAAACCGAAATTGCCAAAGGCATGTTTAACAAAGAAGCTGAAAGAAAGAGATCAGGAGAAATCAATGAAGATTACTAAGTTTAGAAGGCTTAAAGGTACCAGTGCAAGAATATAAATGGATTAGGAAACACGAAGGAAAAGGAAGAGTTACCGAGAAGATTACCATAATTATGTGGAATGGAAAACGGGAGATTGTACATGGCAATGGGAAACGTTAATGATATCTTAGGAAAGTAACTGGTTAATAATATCACTGATATCAAGTATTTGTTAAATTTTGAAGGTGGATTGACTGAAAAATATTAGGAGTTGAGTTTGAGGCAAAATTGAAGCGAACAGATTTCTGTTTACAAAGGAGAGTGGAAATACGGGTTAAAAGGATTTTTAAAAAAGTACCCGAGTCAGCTATCTTGAATTTTAAACAAGAAAGTTGTCTATGATGCATTAAATAGGATATTTAGATGAAAGAAGAGGTGTCTTTTTTTTAATTTTATGGTTTACTCTGTGGGCAACAGGTTTTTTTTTCCGTATTGGAAGGCCATAATTGAAGTTAAATGCCATCTGACAAGGTTACAATGAAAAAATGGTGTATCATTAAGAGATGCATTAAAAAAAATACATTTAAAAAATGTTGTACTCTTAATACATACACACACATATACATACATCCATACACACTCATACATACATACATACATACATACATACATACATACATACATACATACATACATACATACATACATACATACATAAAAAACTATAACAAAAATATAACAGGGTGGAGTTTCAGAATAAGCTGAAGCTTTTTTACTTCGTAAATTTCTTCAGATTTCTATGATTTAAACGCAGTTATAATTACATCTAAGAAGTAGACAAAGAAATGTAAACAAGTCTTTCTAAACTTTGCAGTCAGAAGAAAAGATAAGCTTTAAATAAAATTAAGTCAACGAAAATATATTCCAATATAATGATTTTCTCTCAAATTTTGTACTTCTTTCAGAAGGCTGCACTAACCTTTCAGAAGGCCGCAGCATTTTCACCTTTGACTCTGATTACTTTCATGCAAACATATATAAATACATGCCTATATGCATACATACGTACATATATGTTTGTCTATCAGAGCAATAAGGGTCATCTAGTTATCTTTAAGTATGATTGATGCCTTGTGTGGTAGCTGTTTAAAATGAAGAGTTGCGCATCATCAGCCTCGATCTGTTGTCCGTGACTCTCTTCAATTCAGTGGCAAGACCAGGTCAAAACAACTAGGAATGGAGATGGAGGATGACCAGGATATCTTAATTGCCTCATCTTGCTCTCTCCACCTTCCCCTCTGTTGAACGAAGTCCGCCGAATCTGATCTTCACATGTACAAGTAGGCAAACCCTAATATACTAATTAGCCCATATCTGAGACCCCGAAAGTTACTACAATTCCGGATCAAATTAAACCTGAGATCAATAGTAACTAAGAGGTGGTTCCACACTCCTCAAAACTCTGGAACTCTCAAACCAAGGCCCCATATATACATACATACACACATACACACATACATGCTTTACTCTCATTCGACGCAGCAGCTGCGGGCTGGAAGAGGCCTCGTGGAAGGCCCCACACCAGATGGCTGGACGTGATTAAGGAAGATCTCCAGAGACTCGACGCCACTTTGGAGGATACAGAGGGGCGATGAAGAACACTGGTGAACCTTGTCGGCTCTACTCGTGATGACGTTTCTGGGACCACTAACTTGGAATGACCCCCAGCCCCATCAACCAAAAGCATGAAGAAGGCAAGCATATCAGAACAGGACTAGACTTGATTTCTGACACAAAGTTCAGAAGAGCAATGCAGTGGAAAGACTGAAAATGTTTTATATAATTTAGAGTGAACGATTGTGGATAAGACATTGGGAGAAAAATCAAGAGAGTTTTATTACATTATCTTTCACTTAGTTTCTGCTATTATGTCATGTAATAGTAGAATCTATGAGTATACATATCTGAGCCTCAATCATATGATCAGTTGATGAAGAGAAATCCCAAAGATCATATAACATTCTTCATTTATAATTTACGACGGATTATCACTTTTATTAAGAATCCATATTTCCTTTTAACCTGGCAGTTAGTTTTATATATTTTTAATCTTTAATGTCTTTTTTTTTTTGTATTCTTTTCGTGCTATTTTGCTCATTTACTAAACTCCACATCACAACACTTACAATCTACTCAGCTTCAATGAATCTGTATATATATATATATAGCTTATGTATTTGAATGTATGCAAAGCCGTATATGCGTACGAATTAATGTATGTCTATATATATATATATATATATATATATATATTTGCTCCATTGAAATATGTAGTGGGCGTTTTGATCTGGTAACTTAAAAATCAAAACACCCACTACACCACTACACGTTACAATAGAATGTATATATATATATATGTATGTATGTATGTATATATTTATATGTGTATATATGTATATATATGTATATATATATACATGTATGTATGTATGTGTATATATATATATAAATATATATACACATATGTATATACATATATGTATGTCTGTACATATATATGTGTATATTTGTGTATGTATGATAGGCTATAGATGCTTACACGAACAAAATCAGTATTCATCGCAATAATAGAGTGACATATTCGTTTAGTGATGATGCATCGTGACACGAAATTATATTACTAGGTATAATAATCACCTAACGATTAAAACATGACAGCCTCACGCGAATATCATCGACTCAAAGGAATTATTATTGTCAATGGCTTTAATGAACTGAAATTTTAAAAGTCTCAATAATTGTATTCTTGGATAGTAAACTGAATAAACAATTTAGTGATCTAAAATGACAGAGACTATAGCGGTAGTGGATATCCCTTAGTGAGCTAAAGCGGGGGAGCAGAATACTATGATTACTCTTGGTAAATAATGACTTATCAACCCATTCAGTCAGGAGGTGCTTTAAGCATCTCGTATTTCAGCAAATATTTGCCGAAATGGCATCACTTCGTAGCGATCTCTGATCTGACATTTTGATAGATTTGTTTCTGTACTTGGGTATAAGATTCTTTTCGGTTGTGTACAACCCTCAACTTCTTATAATTGTTGTATGGTCTACATCTTTTATGAAGTTTCCATTTCGTATCGAGTGTAGTTGTTTGTTTTCTGAAAGTCCAGACGTAATTGAATAGTTCTGTTGCATTGTTCATTTCTATATTCTTTAATGAAGAAATATGGGTGGAGTACCGTTGTTTGAATTTATCTTCACCATATCTATGTGGCGCTAACGCACGATACATTAGGTATGGTTTGGTTTTGTGAAAGTGATGGTGAAGCTTACCTCTATGATTATCGCTTCATCGTTGCATGACTGCATTTCCAGTACTGCGAAAGTAGTTAGCCTAAGTTAATGTAGCTTGTTTATTTGATATTAAACTTTATTTTCATATTGATAGTACAGTTATTTCTATTGGATTATTTTCTGTATCAGTAATTAATAGAGAAATATATATTTATTGAGGTTGGGAAGTAGCATATGTTTGTATATGTCGCTGTGTGTATGTATGTAGGTGGGGAGTAATGTCCATGTGTGTATGTGTGGGGGTGGGGAGTAATGTCCGTGTGTATGTATACTAGTATAGCTATATGATTCCTTGAATGAATAAATATATGCATATATGTTTGTGTGCATGTATATATGATGCGTACATGTAAACTCAGCTGCAAGATTTATGATCGGTGAACATCCCTTCTAAATTTCCTCTTATTATATTTCTACTAAGGGATCAATACAATTGATCCCTGGCGGTAGTAATTAGCGCAGGCATTAGGGGATGGAGATCAATAATCTTATACATAATGGATATCAAAATGAGGCAGGTAAGGACCTGTTGATGGGTGGCAACGAGAGTGAATCGTAGGTTACAGATGAGAAGAGAGACGGCTTGTTAAGGGAGAGAAGTAGATGGCAATGAAATAAAGGTGATCTAGTGTGAAAGAACAACATAAAGGATAAGAAAAGGGTGTTGTATGTGGGAGTGGGGGCAGTAATATAGGGATGACGAGAGCTGCACTTAATAATGGCAGAAGTAATAGTAATGGCCTGATGTGAGTAGTAGTAGTAGTAGTAGTAGTAGTAGTAGTAGTAGTAGTAGTAGTAGTAGTGGCGGATCTGGAGATCTGCTGTGAGAGCTGCCACCAGTTTTGAGAGCTCCGCTGTGTAATTCAGGGTTTTATACAACCCACTTTCAAAGCCAGTATTTCATGTCAGCCACTCTATAAATCAGCATTTGAAGTGGCCCTTCAAGATATAGAATATTATATTATAAACGAACTTTTTTCAAAATGGGGCTGAAACAAAATCCGAATAACTTACTATATACCAAACATTTTATCTCTCTGAATAGCTTGCACGCATTGCCCCAGCATCTAGCGAGAAACTTTGCGTAGCGAATGAGTTAATCATGAGCTTCGCTCAAGATAATATGTTGTAATGAAAGAAGGATTACTCGGTAGCATAATATATTATGTGTATTATGCTACCGAATAATCCTTCTTCCAATTTTTTAAAGTAGAAGTGTGTGTGTGTGTGTGTGTGTGTGTGTGTGTGTGTGTGTGTGTGTGTGTGTGTGTGTGTGTGTGTGTGTGTGTGTGTGTGGCGTGCGCGTGTCTGTGTGTATGCACGCGCGCGCATACACATATATATATAAAGAGAGAGTGAGAGTGAGAGAGAGAGAGAGAGAGAGAGAGAGACAAACATACAGATAGATAGATAGATAGATAGATAGATAGATAGATAGATAGATAGATAGATGCATACATACATACATGCATATATACATACATACATGCATACATACATACATACATACATACATACATACATACATACACACATACCACTGCATGGTATCTTGGGCAAATGGCTTATGTAAGAGCATCAGTGCGCGCCGAACCTTGTGAGTGAATTTAAGTGGAAATCCGTCGGACGACCTGTATCTCTGATTCCAACGCTCAGCCTTCTCCTAAGATGTGTCACGCTAATTCTGAGAATTACGTTAAGATAATACTCAGCCACGTACATATCAGTTTTAAGAGTAGTTAATTTAGCAGGTCGATAAGAATTCATCACATCTATCTATCTATCTATCTATCTATCTATCTCTCTCTCTCTCTCTCTCTCTCTCTC
>NC_068981.1:99023113-99024026 GCF_001194135.2 Octopus bimaculoides | reverse complement strand
TATATATATAAATTCAATAATAGGATGAATTCTTTTACAAGAATTCATCAAGTAGCTAGCGTGAAGAAAACCTCATATATATATATATATATATTCGAAACGTCTAGTTAGAATAGAGGCAGCTGACGAAGATTAATTCCAAGTGGCTATCTGTTTTCCTATGAGTTCGTTCCGTGGTCTGTAGTTCATTGTTCTAACGTCCTGTACCCTGATATGCATATATATACACATGTAGATGTAAGTATGTATATATATGTGTGTATACATGCATATATATTCTTTGTGTTATATATATGTATATATATATATATATGTCTACCTGTCTGTTTATGTGCCTATCTATTTGTTTCAGGGTTGAAGATCTCTGTTCATCTAGGCATCTATTTTATCAGCCTGCCTTTCGTATTCACACATTGAACTATCTATCTATCTATCTATCTATCTATCTATCTATCTATCTATCTATCTATCTATCAGTCTATCTCTATCTAACTATCTATCCATCTAGTTAGCTATCTGTCTGTGTATCCATCAATCCACCTACCTGTGTATATTTAATGTCTCTTCTCTTTCTCTCTCCCTCTCTTCCTCTCCCTCTCTCTCTCTTTCTCTCCCCTCCCTTTCTATACATACGCACACAGATAGATAGATGTACATACACGTACGTATATATGCATATACTCATTTATTATTTGTATTACATACATATATACATTGACAATAGCACACACGCATAGATGCTTGCTCACGCATAGAAACACCTAAACACCTATGTTTAATACCTCATTTTCATCCGATTCCTTCTATTTCCTTCATCATTTTACCTCCTCATTTGTCTTGCTAGGTAACCTCAATCCTACCTGCAACAAGGTATACCCTTCTCCCCTTCATTCGACATAATTAGATCGGAAGA
>NC_068981.1:99018220-99020407 GCF_001194135.2 Octopus bimaculoides | reverse complement strand
CCGTTGGACTCTTACGCGAATTGTTAGAAAGGATTACAAAAGTACAGCTCCCAAAATAACTGCAGAGCTTAATGACCACCTCGACAACCAAGTTTCTACAAAAACTGTCCGCCGGCAGCTGTACAAAGCCGGATTTCACGGGAGGGCTGCAATCAGAAAACTATTACTTTCAAAAACAAACGTTGCAAAGTGTTTAGAGTGGAGTAAAAACCTACAGAATTGGTCCCTAGAGCAGTGGAAGAATGTTACTTTCTCAGATAAGTCATCCTTTACCTTATTTCCGATCAGCGGCCGAGTATACGTGTGGAGACAGCCAAAAGAAACATTTGACCCAAACTGCCTTCTTCTAACTGTTAAACATGGAGGGGATCTGTGATGATCCCGGCGAGGGGCTATATCTTGAAATTCAGTCGGCTCAGTGGTTTCCTTTTGTGGCAGAATTAATAGTCAAGACTATTTAAGCATTTTATCTTACCAAATTCATCCTATGGTTGCGGAACTGTTTCCAGAGGGAAACGCAATCTTTCATGATGATAATGCACCAATTCGCACAGCTAAAGTTGTTACTGAATGGCACGAGGAATATTCTAGTGATGTTGAACATCTTATCTGGCCACCACAGTCCCCAGATCTCAATATTATTGAACATTTATGGTGCATTTTAGAAAACAAGTAAGGAGTCGATATCATCAACCATCATTCCTACAAGAACTGTAGACTGTTTTAAATTAAGAATGAACAAAAATTCCTTTGGAATATATATATATACAGAGGTTGAACAAAATAATGGAAACACCTAAAAATTTCAAATAAATTTATTTTAATATCGGGTAGGACCGCCGTTGGCAGTAATTACAGCTTGAAATCTACGTGGTATGGACTCGTACAACGTTTGAATTGTTTCCAATCTTGCAAAAATAGCAGCCAAATACATCAATACATCACCGTCTTAGAAAAGAACATATCTGATAATGTGGATAAAAAAAAAACATTGTTCAAATACTGTTGAATACATGCCTAATAAGTTAGGACTGACCTGAGGCTAAACATCAACAATATCTAAGCTCATGCGTCAATGAGGTTGCTTTGTGTGTGATCATTCAGCATGCCAGAAATAGCATTCAGATATTCCACTCTACCACCTTAAAAAAGCGAAGGCTACATGAGATAATGTAGTTCTTAAAATCACGTGCCTGATGCCAAAAATAAAGGATGCAAAAACCGGAATGGACATGACACAAATGCCTTTGATCACAGGTCTGCTCCATTAGATCTGACTCGGAACTGAATAACAATTACTACGACTACTACTATTGCTACTACTATGTTGTTGGCACTCCGTCGCTTACGACGTCGAGGGTACCAGTTGATCCGATCAACGGAACAGCTTGCTCATGAAATTAACGTGAAAGTGGCTGGGCACTCCACAGACACGTG
Organism: Octopus bimaculoides; assembly: GCF_001194135.2. NCBI lineage: Eukaryota > Metazoa > Mollusca > Cephalopoda > Octopoda > Octopodidae > Octopus > Octopus bimaculoides. Next base: position 99,018,970 of record NC_068981.1, on the reverse strand, counting down.
TACCCTTAACGTAGTTCTCAGGGGAGATTCAGCACGACACAGAGTGTGACAAGGCTGACCCTTTGAATTACAGGCACAACAGAAACAGGAAGTAAGAGTGAGAGAAAGTTGTGGTGGAAGAGTACAGCAGGGTTCGCCACCATCTCCTGCCGGAGCCTCGTAGAGCTTTAGGTGTTTTCGCTCAATAAACACTCACAACGCTCGGTCTGGGAATCGAAACCGTGATCCTATGACTGCGAGTCCGCTGCCCTAACCACTGGGCCATTCCGCATCCACGCTACTACTATATCAACATATAAACAGAAGTCAGGGACGTCCGTAAGGAGGGACGAAATATCACAGGGTATTTTGTTTGGCGTGCTAACGATTCTAACGCTGCCTTACAACGTTAATATCGGTTTCAAGTTTAAGCACAAGACCAACAATTTCGGGAGAAGGGATAAGTCAATTACATCGACCACCGTGTTCAACTGGTATTTATTTTATCGTTCCCGAAAGGATGAAAGGCAAAGTCAATCTCGGTTTAATTTATACTCAGAAGATAAAAATCAGACGAAATGCCACTAAGCATTTTGCCCGACATGCCAACAATTCTGCCAGCTCACCGCCTTAACATATATTAATATCAACAACGCATAAAAACACATTATTATAGGCAACACTTAATACCTAAAACAGACCATAACTAAAACAAAGACAGGATGTTCAAACATAGAAAAAACTTTTTACCGCATATCTTCTCTGTTGGGG
>NC_068981.1:99014960-99016134 GCF_001194135.2 Octopus bimaculoides | reverse complement strand
TATATATATATATATAGGAATGTTCAATTTATAGGAAAGATCCAGAGAAACAATTACAAGGTAGCCAGATGTCAAATAAGCGAAACGTATTTTGGAGAACAAGAATAATGGAAAGTGGAGACAAACGGTCAAGATGCTATTTAAGTCATTTAAATCACCATATCACCGACATATGTTTCGATAGATGCATTAAAATAAATCTAAGAGGATGAATAATGTGGAACAATGCATCAATCTTATCAGGGAGGATATAAACAACACTGTGCATCAATAAGTCATTTTAACAGATCTTATTGATGCACACTGTTGTTTATATTTTCCTTGATAAGATTGATGCATTGTTCCATATTATTCATCCTCTCGGGCTTATTTTAATGCATCTATCGAAACATATGTCGGTAATATGGTGATATAAATGATTTAAATAACATTTTGAGCGTTTGTCTCCATTTTCCATTATTTTTATATATATATCGGCGGGTGTATAAGGCGGCGCCGGGCAAAATACTTTGCGGCATTTTGTCCGTCTTTAAATTCTGAGTTCAAATGTCGCCGAGGTCGACTTTGTCTTTCATTCTTTCGATTTCGATAAAATAAATACTAGCTGAGGACAGAATATGCCGCTTTAGGAAAACCTTATTTATTTCACAAAAATTCATGCAATATATTCATATGCCAGAAGGCTAATGTACAATAGTTAATTTTTCGTACTGAAAAACTTGAACCTAGCTCTGTGGGTCAATAACGTATAAACCAATTCCATAGAACTGTCTCAAGTCCTGAGACTCATAGGGCTGGTTACCATGGTGTATAAGTGACCGAGATCATGACAGTCCCTCAAGAAAGGTTCGTGGGAAACCAGTCACAATTTCAGCAACGTCAAGGAAAACAAACGAAGGTCAGAAAGATCTAACAGGATTAAATTCTTTGACCCACTAATTTGAATAACGTTTGATGTACACAGTAATTACCAGTTCCCTGTGTGCATGCATTATGGATGTTATGAATGTGTAGTTAACTATAATTAAACAACGTATGTCTATAAACATGTAATTCGTGAGCAGCATGTTTTAGTTGTAAACAGTCTCGTTTCTGCAAGCAAAATAGGTTTTTAGTCATATGCATTATATGCATAAACTTGCATGTGTGTATACATGTATATATATATATATAT
>NC_068981.1:99011919-99014599 GCF_001194135.2 Octopus bimaculoides | reverse complement strand
ATATATATATATATATATATATATATATATACACACATATACACATACATATATACGTACATATATATATGCATGCATGTGTGTATATATATATATATATATATATATGTATACATACACACACATACATATATGTGTGTTATAGGGCGAGAGAGTGAGAGAGAGTCGTCAAAATCATTATACATTGCATGCATTTGCACATATAAATATGGATAAATTGCATATACATACTTATAAGCGCACAATTGCTAATACGTGCATATACTTATGCATACTTTCTTACTTAGAGATGCATATATGAACATTTTTATAAAAACTGACACGAATATCAGTGTGAGTTTCAACCGGAGAAATAAAAACGGTAGGCATTCTAAGTGTATCACATATATGTTCGTTTGTGTGTGCGTGTGTGTATGTGAGTATGTGTGTGTGCGTGCGTCCGTGTGTGTGCGCGCATCTGTATGCGCGTATGTATGTCTTTATGCAGATACGTTTACGATTGTGTGTCGATATATGTATGTATGTATGTATGTGTTTGTATAACTTTCTATCTCTATGAACGAGACAGATCACACAACTTGCCTAAGGTCCTCAGCCTGTTTGAGAACTTATATTTTAAATTTCGGAATAAATATTTGGCTAACTTTCATGAAAAGCATAATGGAAGTCATCCAAATATCTTTGTATCACGTGACATTTCTGCGTATCTCAAATGGCTGCCTCAGGCGAACAACTTTTCGTTGTAACTTTGATCAAATTACAGTCTCTAGCCTGCAAATGACATTGAGAATTTATGAGTAGATCACTGAGAGTATAGTGTCAGAGAGTTCACCTATCGGAAACGGTTCCAATCCCATATTTAGTTATTTCGCATTTTGCTTCAATCATATTTCTTAATTTCATAAGTTTAAAAAGGGGTTATGAAAGAATAGAACTTTTTATTTTCACTTTCCCTAAAGTGAGAGCCAAACACCCTTTGATGGATACCATTTATTACGAAAAAAATGTATATGTGTTTTTATAAGGCCAAATTTACTTTGTAATAACGTGCTTTTCGGTTTAATCCCTTGGTGTAGCAAATCCCTGTGATGAAATTCATTACACAGAAGCAATGTGAAAAGCCATCAGATGGACTGGTACCTAAATGGAGGTGATATAGCTTATTCTGTCGTCTAGTTTAACACTGTTGCCTTTAATGGTGTTCATTCTGCTGCAGAAATTTGAACAAGTTTCGGATCTTGCGAAAGAGTTATGTATGCTGCACTTTATCTTCGTACTAAACCTTAAAAAAATGTACATCCTATTTTATGTGTGCACTCGGAGGGGTTCTTTACATAAATGAAGGAATTTAGAGATTCTAAAAAGGCTCGACTATAAAATCGAGATCTTTTAAGATAGAAGGAGAGACTAATGACTAGCAATTGGAGAGACTAATGAGAGTTATCAGATTATTCTAAGTTCAATTTCAACATGAAGGAAAATTAACGATTGCAAAAATAGATTTCCGCAATCGTTGGATGAGAACTTGTTGGATCCCAACACTATCGAAGAACATAACATTTCCAAAACTGCCGATATTTTATAGTGAGTGAAATATACAGAGATAAAACCAACTGGAGTGTTTTATTGCAGTTTATTTTAAGATTATCAGCTAAAACTGGAAATTCTATTTTGTATATATATTCTAACACACATCTTCATAATTATCTATCAATTATAATAGCGATTCTATTTAGATTCTACACAGATTCCATACCAATTGTGACACATACATTTACTACAGTCTACCAATTATGATAGCGATTCTACTTAGATTCTATATAGACTCTATACTAGTTCTGGCACATACCCCCACTACCTTTTAACAATCCTGATAGTCTCTGTTCTACCAGTTCTCACATACAATTTCATTCTGTTTTCATTTCTCGATCCTGATGAGATTTTATGTGATCGTTAGAAAAAGTATCAAAATCATCCTCAGATCACACCCTAGCGACTTTTAAAGAACCGAATACATTCAGTAATGTAGTCAGGAGTTTGCGATGCATGAAAAAAAAGAGACGAAATGGTTACTACTGGTACACTTTTGATCATGGGTCTACTTGTTCAGGGCAAATCTAAGGTTAATCAAGGACAACGACAATAGCAACAACAACAGCAATCACAACTTCTCTATCAATTCTGACACCACTTTCACTCTATTCTACTAATACCTATTTCACCTTTCTTTCATTTATCTTACCAACTCTGACAACTCAGTTTCCACTTCCGCTCCATTGGTACTCTTTCGCAGTACTTCACTGAATTCACTAACAAAACCACTTTAAATTTCTCTCGCCAAAACATCGATCTCCAGTGTGAACACAAAACATGAATGAAGCACGTCTGTAGTAGCTTCATAAGTAAAAGTAATCGACTTTTCCATAGTAGACACAACATTATGCTTAAAATTCGAAATGAAAAGGACGGATAACTAGTGTTTGGGGGTTGGGAGATTGGCGCTCTCCGGTTGATCAAAAATTAACAATGACAATAGAACAATTGGGGTAAAAAAAAGACCAAAAAAGAAAACAAAGACTGAAAACAGAAAGGTTTTTATGACTAACTCTGGTTTCTGAATAGTTGTTACTGTTGCTTGTAGTGGAAGCGGTGGCAACGGTGGAACTATTAGTGCTTCTAT
>NC_068981.1:99011151-99011909 GCF_001194135.2 Octopus bimaculoides | reverse complement strand
CTGGTTTCTGAATAGTTGTTACTGTTGCTTGTAGTGGAAGCGGTGGCAACGGTGGAACTATTAGTGCTTCTATTGTTTTTTTTTGTTTTTTTTTTTTTAGTTATTACATATATAGTCTTTTTTTATATTGTACCCGACTTTCCTGTTTCATTAACTTGCATAAGCATTAATTAAATATTTCACTGTAACTAATCAAGAAATATACAATTGTACTTTCCAGCAACGGAGTCGTTATATTAGAGCATGCTCAATCCCACGGCAGTTGCTCTTGTTGCTGTAACGAATAGTGCTGCTGCTGCTGCTGCTGCTGTTGTTGTTGTTGCTGTTGCTGCTGCTTTACTTTAGTTTTTTAGTTTCTGCTTTTGTGTGTGATAGTTTTTTAAACCTGACCTTTATTTAGGTAAAAGATGAATAATATACTCAACGCCACATGGCGTTCAAATTTGCCTAGTTTTAGCCGGATACAATGTCCCAATAACTAACATATCGGTAGCTACCACTGAAACACTGTAAAGGACACACGATGTACGCAGAAACTGCTTCAGTTTTCTGTATTTATTCCTTTATTAAGATATCGATTTGTAGGCCCAACACGAATTCCATACAAAACGACAACAAAAAAGCAGCTCCCAATGGCCATATTGCAGCGTGTGTAAATATATAAGTTATGTGTGTATGCGTGTGTGTATGTGTGTATGCGTATGTGTATGTGTGTGTATACATACATGCATATATATATATATATATATATATATATA
>NC_068981.1:99007820-99010981 GCF_001194135.2 Octopus bimaculoides | reverse complement strand
TGACTGCTATTTCTAAATTTTCAGTATGTTGGAGAAGCAACTCAATGCTAATCCCTGTATATTTATGATTATATATATATATATATATATATATATATATATATATATATACTCATCACATATATGTGAGCATATGTGCTTGTTCGTATAGATGTGTGCTCATGTTCACTCACACGATTACACACTATACTGTAACTGTAATGAACACGAACATATATTATGCACTTACAGACACTATGTGTGCATGCATGTACGAGTGTGTGTGTATGTGTGTGTGTGTGTCTGTCTGTCTGTCTGTGCGTCTATGTATGTGTCTGTATGTGTATGTGTATGTGAGTGTCTGTGTGTATCGATTGACTGATTTTGTTTTGTAAGCATTTTTTTATGCTTGCATTGTTTCATATTTTGATATGAGACTCTATTGTATATGTAACAGTCATGCACGCGCCTACACACGTTTGCACATGCCCGCATACACCTACTTCACACATTGTCTACTTCACATCTATGTCTACATAACGTACCAATTACACACATAATTGTATACAATGATATCATTTCACAATATGCGACAACCTCTACAAGCTATCCGAATATTGTATGATAGTATTAACCTCGTTTAATCCTAAGTTGAGCAGCAGACCTTTCCTCAAAAGTGTCCTAATGCAATTTTTTTTTCTTCGTAGATAGTGTATCTATGTCTATATTATCAAATATTTTCTGTATTTAAAACTATTTCTCATAGGCGAGCAATCACACAGAGATTCCTTCATTGGCTCTAATGTAATTGTTTTAAGGTGACATTGATGTATTTTTATGCCACTCTTAGTATGTTATAGAGTTATATAACAACATCGGTGTGTCGTGTGTCCATGCTGGTGTGATGTACAGCATTGCTGGCGTCTTGTACGCTCGTGTTGGCATGTTGTACGATAATATTAGTAATAGTATGGCAGAATCGTTACCGCGCCTGGCGAAATGCTTAGCGATATTTCCATCTAACTTCCCGTTCTGAGTTTAAATTCCGCCGAGGTCGACTTTGCCTTTCATCCTTTTGGGGGTCAATGAAATAAGTACTGGCACTAGAAACAGTGTATACGAGGGCAGGTGTGGACTCTCGGAGCCTTTGCTAGCAACCCACCTAGTGATGGTGTCACAATGAATACACTGGTGATTGCACAACCTTACAAATGCCACTTCTAAATGAGCGATGTCAAAATTAAATAATAACCACAACTCTGCTAACGGGACTGGAAATGTTGACAGTGAAAGTGTCGCGCACGGCAGGCAGGGAGTATCTGATCAAGCTCCAGAAGGTCGTCATCAAGCTATTCATCAGGACCAAAATCGCAGTCCAAAGTGCAAAAGAAAAAGAAGGAAATGGGAAAAGAGATGTAAGCAAAATAATAATAGAATGTTGGCTGGGAAGTGAGCCAAATAAAAGAGGTTTCATGAAGAGAATATGGGATGAAAAAGGAGGTTTTCAAGCATCTGCCCAGCGACAGATAAACCAATCAAGAGAAATCCGCAGGAACGACTAGAGATCAACAAATGGCTGAAGGAGATTGAAATAGAATGCCCAGTAGAACTCTTACAAAAAGTTTGTCTCTTAGGGACAGCAAGGATTATTAGGAGGGTTCTAAGCACTTGAAATACTGCTGAAAACTTGTGGATACCTAAGGTTACAGGTAGTAGCCCGCTATCCACATAATTCCTACCGGAAATAAGACCGAACCTGAGCCAAACCAATATAATAATAATAATAATAATAATAATAATAATAATAATAATAATGATAACAGCAAACCACAGCATCACAGCAAACCACAGCACATACCCTAGGCACACAGAGCTGCGCTCGGTAGTGAAGTGAAAGCACGCTATAAAAATAAAACTACTGAATAATAATAATAATAATAATAATAATAATAATAATAATAATAATAATAATAATAATAATAATGAACTGGTTGCAACGGAAGTAAACATGACTTGTCTTCTTAAAAGAAACTCTAGGTTATTCTGTGTGCACTATTTTAAATGTTGAATATTATATTTTCTCCACACTGAAAGTCGGTCTAGCTCAGTTAAGCTATTCATTCAAATATAGCTTCTGGGCAGATTTTAGATCGGATCTCTCAGTACTATATTTAAATAGAAACAGTCTTAATGATATGCACTTAGCATTCTTGATGGGCAACAGAACAATTAACCTTCTTAATTACAAGCCGTTTAATTAGTATCATCAGCCACCGAATTAGAAGTGGGGTGGAAAAAACAAGCATTAACCTTCGCTCTCCTATGTCTGAAGTCGTTGCCGAACCAAACTGGTTAAGCGCTTTTAGAAAACGAAATAAACTACGAAGCAACTTAACGGAACTGAGGGGATTTTCGTCAAACTCCAGATCCAGCTTGTAACTATTTCCCAGAAATATATCACTGAAATTTTAGTTTCTATTTAGATTGTTAGTGACCCTGTTAGGAAGCAGTCGACATAAATGTTCTGCGGTTTTAGCGACATTCTCAAAGTGAGAAATCTCATGGCGCCCGATATACTTTGAAGCATGGATTTCTTTTTCTTTTTTAGTTGGGTTTTTTTTTCGTTTTTTTTTTTTGTTTATTTTATTAATAATCCTAATCACACAGTGGTTCGATATGGATTTTCTCCATACATCTCAAATTATCTCAAATTTAAGAGGATAAGATAGCAGCCATAAATAATGTTAGAAAAAAAAATCTCATCTCACATAGTTTATCGTCTCCCCTTACTCCAACTAGCACTGAGTGAATAATAATATAAGACAATATATCTATAAAGTCAATGACTCTACTTGTACTGTTTCTATATCCTCACATACCCATACTCCTCAGTTAAAATTATCTGAAGCATACAAAATTCGTTTCATAAAATGCATGCATTAGGTGTAAATACACATATGCATGCTCACATTCATCAATATGTGTGTGTATGAAAGAGAAAGAGAGAGAGAGAGAGAGAGAGAGAGAGAGAGAGAGTGAGAGTGAGAGAGAGAAAGAAAGAGAGAGAGAGAGAGAGAAAGAAAGAGAGAGACAGACAGACAGAGACAGACAGACAGACAGACAGACAGAGAGCGTTTAATTTAGGAGAGGCGCGTGGCCTAATAGCTGGGGTGTTGTGCTAA